>NC_064849.1:148895837-149065837 GCF_024139225.1 Suncus etruscus | reverse complement strand
CTCCCTCCCTCCTTCTTTCCTTCCTTTCTCCCCTCTTTCTTTCCTTCCCTCTTCCTTCCTCCCTTTCCTTCTTATTCCTTCCTACTTTTCTTCCTCCTTCCCTATTTCCTTCCTTCCTCCCTTCCTCCTTACTTCTTTCCCTCTTTCCTTCCTCCCTCCTCTCCTTCCCTCCTTTATTTCTCCATCCCCTCTTTCTTTCCTTCCCTATTTCCTTCCTTCTCCCTCCTTCCTTTCTTCACTCCTTCTCTCCTTCTTTCCTTTCTACCTTTCCTCCTTCCTTCCTTTCCTCCTTCTTTTCTTTCTTCCTGCCCTCCTTCTCTCCCTCCTTCCTTCCCTCCTTTCTTCCTTTCCCCCTTCCCTTCTTTTCTTCCATCCTTCTCTCCTTCCTTCCCTCTCTCCTTCTCTCCCTCCTCCATTTCCTCCTTTTCTTCCATCCTTCCTTCTTCTCTCCTTTCCTCTCTCCCTTTTTCCTTCCTTCCTTTCTTTCTTCCTCCCTCCCTCTTTCTCTTCTTTCTTTCTTCTTCCCTCCTTCCTATTCCCTTCCTTCCTTCTCACACACTCTCTCTTTATCTTCTTTTATTTTTCTCTCTTTCATTTTTTCTCTTTGTCTCTTTATTTCTTTTGTTCTTTTTTTCCCTTTCCTATCTTCTTAAATTTTTTTTTTGCTATGGCAAGATCCCAGACCTCCTTCCTAAGATCAAATATGCACTTTGCCTATGACTCAATTGTCAATGTAATGATATTCTAAATTTATATTATTGATACTGTTTAGGACTGACTCCAATCATTTAAGTTTTGTTACAAAATGTTTATTTGGTAAACTTAAAAGCTTTGTTCTTCTCTTCACCTGTTTTTTCTCAACTATCAATTTCATCTTTCTCTAAACAATACACTTTTCCTATTTTGACGTAGTATATGTTCAGAAGTGAAGTATGAACATGATTGTACTTTTTTTCTAAAAATGAAGATTGAAAAGAAAATCCACTATAAACTTTTGCAGTTTCCCATGAGAAGGATAAACAAAGTGAGCTGTGTAACTATGGAACAGATTTCCTGTATAATATTAACAATGTTGGCAAGATAATTAATTGCCACACAACTTCTGTTAATGTTTGTAAAAGAATAGAAATTATATTATTAGCTTTTATGTGTTGACTTGTATATTACTAGCTCTGTTTAAGAATGAGCATCAATGTAGCTTTCATTTATTCCACCAATAAATATTTATTGAACACTATTATGTGCTATTTACTTGAGGATAGAAGCATGAATAATGTATATCGTCAGTTTCTAAGGACTTAATAATCTCTCTTGTTAGGTTGTTCTAGAAGCAGTGGTGGCAGATAGTGGTCATATCGGGGTCTGTTGTGAAGGAGTTATTGAAAAGCAAATAAAAATCCTGGGAAATCCACAGCAGTTGTGATTCTGAACTTATTGTATGGTGTCTAATGCTTAATGCCTTTTAAGTTATATGCCTGCCCATTAATGTAAAAGAAATATTTTTCCTGTGATAATAAAGCAGTCATAAAAATTAAGTTTAACATACAATATACATATGTACATAGTACTCTTGCATTTATAACACATTTTGATATGAAGCAAAGTCACGTAATCACCTATATAAAAAGCAATATCTAATTTTAAAAATTTGTTTATTTAAAGAAAACATATCACATAGTTGACATAATTGATCATAGTACATTTGTTTCAGGATGACAGAAAGCAAATTTATTAAAAATAGAAATAAAATAGAGAATTGAAAATAAATTGGAAAAGGAGAGAAGAGTTCATTAGCATTTATATTTGTGAAAATTATTGTATCACCATTAAAGTCATTAATACAATAGGCAAAGGTTTATTATGCTCCTTTTTTTTTGTAAGGTTGGGATATACACTAAAAAGAGTGTGTGTGTGTTTGTGTGTGTGTATGTGTATGTGTGTTGTTTGCATAGGCACAGCAAAATATGGAAGAAATTGGAAAGAAAAAACCTTTGGCTTAAAACCAGTAAGATCTTACCCCTGAAGTATTTTGACGTAAGACCAACTCAAGGCTCTAGGCATACTAGGTTGTCCAACTCCAAAGTCATTCTTTGGGGTCCCAGTAACAGCTTATTACCACCACAGTTGTTGTGGTCAGGTTTCTGTAGTTATAGATCTTGGTTTCTGTACGGGTCCTATGTCGAAGTCCGGGTGCTGTGTAGTGTCTTCTGGTTTTGTCTCACCATTAATTAGCATTGCAGACAATTCTGTCCTCAGAGCAGACTGTTGCTGTTGTCCATTTGTCAGGGTCTCATAAGAAGCATCTTTAGAATGTCAGTGTCATGGCAGTAGTGGGGCCTTCCTTGGTAGAATTTATATTCCGGGCGCTGGTGTCAGAAACCATGTTTGTTTCCATAGGTGGTATCCATGGCTCAGGGGTGAATGGTCAATGTCCAATCAACTGAAGTCTAAGCCAAGTCACTATGCCAAATGTTCAGGGTTTAAGTTCCTATTGCAGTATAAAAATTTATCTCTTAGATAAGAACTTGTTTGCATCTGTAAACTTTTCCCATTTTAATGTGCTTATTCAAAAAGGGACAAAGCAAAAGGCATTACTGGTATATGTGGGAGCTGAGGTATAAAGACCAACAATCCCTAGAACCTTTTGCTTACATGAACTCTAAAGAGAGACTTATCTACTAGTATTCCATATTGAACAGATCCCAGGAATAGGGGAAATTCCTGTGACATAAGAAGGCATGTGATAATGGTTATACCTATTAAAGGAATGTATCTAAAAGAGATATTCAAAGGAAATTTATATGTCCTCTTTAAATATTTTAAAATAGGTGAAAAAGGGATAAGATCTAGAGCACAGCTTCAATTTGTGATTTGGTTTTGTGGAGTCTAGGTAAAATGGCTCCCAGCAGTCACATATTAGGAAGTGTCTTCTAGCAGGGAACTTTTCAGCAACTGAATCTGGTAGCAAGAAAAAGTCCATAGTGAAGGAAGGTGAAGAAAGAGGGGCCACAGAGAGCAAATCAATAGCAGCAGAATGTGTTTCTTCTCATGCTAAGAATCTATTTTTTCATTTTGAGAGTTGGTTGGCATCTGGCTATGTGGGGAAGAATGTTCTGCTTCATTAGGAGTTAAGGACTAAGGGTGAAAAGTGTGGATAAATAACAAGAAGGGCTATAAAAGGGCTTGTAAGGTGGTAAGCAAAGGGGGGAGGAAGGATTAAAGATGATAGGGAGAACACTATACTACTTAGACATTATATCTATTACATTAGACATTAGACTGACATTGGTATGGTGAACACATAATCTCATGCACCTACATCAGCAGTCACAGAGGATAGATTAGTGGATTACATTTGAAAAGCTATCCCAGGTGATATGAGACAGAACATTTAAAGAGAAGAATGAAAAAAAAAAGTAAAGCTGGCAAGTCTGCTGAAAAGGTTTTCCTTATTTTTAGGACAATCATGGTTGGTGAGTGTGAACTTGACTGAATAAAGGCTTCATGGATTAAGTTGTGTGTGGAACATTCTTATGAACAATCATAGTTTTCAAGTCTAACAAACCAAGTTATATGTTAATGAGCCCTGTATGTGGAGACTATACTATGATATTGATATTATAACTATTACAGATGAACATTAGACAGCCATTGGTATGGTGAACATATACATTCATGTGGTCAATAAATAGGTTATACTTGAAAAGCAGACCCAGGTGAAATGGGAAATTTAAAAGAAAAGAAAAAAGGAAATAAAAAGGAAGAGAGAGAGAGAGAGAGAGAGAGAGAGAGAGAGAGAGAGAGAGAGAGAGAGAGAGAGAGAGAGAGAGAGAGAGAGAGAGAGAGAGAGAGAGAGAGAGAGACTAAAGCCAGCAAGGATTTTCTATTTTCTGTTCCAATCCTGGTTGGTGAGGGTAATTTTTACTTTACTGAGAAAAGGCTTCCTGGAAAAGATTGTGTATAGAAAACTACATGATATGGTATTGAGTCTGTAGAGGGAGTATATACCATGCAATATTATCCAGCGGGTCTTGAGCATCCCGTTTCCTTTCCTAGAAGCAATCTAAAATTATGAGCATTATGGTGTCATGGTAAACTAACAACAGTTTTCGCATGGGCACAGTAGCGCCCACGTGGTTTGGGAAATGAGGATTGATGAGAAGGAAGGAAAAGCTCTTTGGGGAGGCTGCCTGGGCCATCCCATTCCCGTTTGATAGGAGGGGCCACTAATTTGAGTTCCCTTTCCCCACACCTCCCCAGGACCCACCTGTCTAGCTATGACAGGCTGGAATTGGAATGGCTGACGCATAGCCCTGCTGTAGGCTCTGGGAGACTGGGGCCGTATTGCCCAGCTCTCCTCCCCAGCAGAGGTCAACCCCACCACTAGTGTCAACCTCTCTCCACCAATGTTCCCCAAGTATATCCCATGTCATACTTCTATCCCCAGCCTGCCAGTATTACAGGCCCATTTTAAGTTTAGATTTTAAGTTTGAGTCTTGATTCCATTGTTGTTGCTTTTGGCTTGGATATTTAGTCCTGTCCTTTTAACATTACCAATGCACCCAAGACCACTTGTCCCTTCACCCCATCCTTTATATTTGTGATTCTTTTCTTCTCAGTTTCTTTTCTACTCTTCACTATACTCTGGGACCGAGGGTGTTTGAGGCAACTCCCATTTAGACCATTGCATTTCTTCATGCAATTATTCTAAATATCACATATAAATGATACTCTGTATGTAAGCTTCACTTTTGAGAAAGATTATTCTATATCTATTAATTTCCTCCTGACTGCTAGACCCAGTATGTTATCATCAAGTTCCATAGATGTTGCTGCAAATTGCATGATTTTTCTATTTCTTTGAGCTGCACAGTATTCATTGGGAATATATAGCAGAACTTCTTGCTCCATTCTTCTGTATTGGATATTTGAGTTCTTTGATATCTTGACTATTTTACTAATTACAGCAATGAACATAGGTATACATATATTGTCTAAAATTGATGTTTTTGGGGGGTCGAATCAGTGGTACAAGCGGTAGGAAGTTTGCCTTGCATGTGCTAACCTAGGACTGATCGCAGTTTGATTCCCTCGCCGTCCCAGATGGTTCCAAGCAAGGAGCAATTTCTGAGCCCATAGATAGGAGTAACCCCTGAGCGACACCAGGCGTGGCCCCAAAACAATACAAACAAAAAAAGTATTGATGGTTTTGTGTGTTTAGAATAAATGCCAGAAAATGGTATCATTGGATTGCATTGTGCCACAGCTCTCTTGGTCTAGATAAGTTAGGAATTTCTTGGAATTCCCTCAGGAAAGTGTAATCACAGAGTCAGCAAATTATGAACGACAGGAGCCACATGCAGTTGTGAGGGAGAACAGTGTTCCGGTTTATTAAACAAAAAACTGGGGTTTATATGCAGGGTATTTTGCCAGTCACAGTTTATTTATGGTAGATATATTTTTCACAGTAAAATATATCTCTCTTGTTAACAGAAACTTTATCAGTATACACTATTTGATCTTCAAAACAATTCACACAACTCTAGGTAGTTTGCAGACCATATGAATAGATACGTTTCAATTAAGAGCTCAGAGGATAAAAAGAGTATGGTAAATTTTAACATTCAACATTTTTTCTCTCTGGCAAGGCCTTAGGTGTCAATTCTTATATAGGTTAAAAAATTTAGCAAGAAGCCAGAATTTCCTATTAAGGTTCCTTTTTAACTGTGGGAACAGGTTTTTTACTTGTAGGGCTTTTGGCAGGTAACTAACTTCCTAAAGTCTGACTAACAAACAGTAAATAGAAGGGGCAAAAAAGAGAAACAAACTTATTTGAAAGAGATGCAATTCTATACCTGATAAAAAAAATCTTTCTTAACAACCCATTGTTACTTCCAGGCCAAACTTTGGATGTTATATCTGAGGTAAAAAATTTAGTTAGCAAATCACTTGGAGTCCCTTAGAGATATCCCAAAACAAACATTCCTTTTATTTGACAGAGCCAACTGCTTAAGGCTACAGGGCTTTTTAAAAGACTGAGTATAAAGTTGTTTTTATGTATATATTGTTTCTGAGTGTTCCAAGAGACATTTAATAAAGGCTATATTTGCCTTTATGAATTATTATATCTGGAGGTGAAGGGAGATTTATATTTATGTCAAATAAATGTTTGTAACTAAGTTTGATAAATATCACCCTCACTCTCAGGGAAGTCTGGTCAGCATTATGTGTTGAGGCACATCTCTCAACAGTCCTACTGGATAAGCTTCCTAGACAGTGGCCACACAGTATTGTTGTTCTATTTATATTTTCTGGATAGATCTCCATATTGTCTTCCATAAAACCTGTATTTCCACCAACAGTAAACGAGCATTCTTTTCTCACAAGATCGCCAACAATGACTATTCTAAGACATTTTGGATATGTCTGGCTATGAACATTGGTGGTTTATTTGTTTTCAAAGAAATTACTCCTGGAAGGTATCAGTTAATCATATGTGATATCAGGGATCAAACTCAGGTTGACTATGTGTAAGTCAATCACTGAAGCCAGGTCCAACACTTGCAAAGCAGGACCCTACCTAATAACTTTCTTTTCAACCCCTAAACATAGAAAATTGTATTGACTTTCACTTGACTATACATGGATCATATTTTAAAGCAGATTTCTTCTTTAAAGACTATTATATCTATATTGGATAGTCTACTTTTCTGATAATGAATTTGGTAATATGAAAATAGACATTATCTTTGATACACATACACTGAAGAGCTAAGATTTTGTGAATAATAATGATACAACTATCATTCTTTTCGTTTTGAAGTCATATCCTGCATTGCTCAGGGGTTACTCTTGGCTCTGTACTCAAGAATTACTCCTGGCCAAGGTCGGGGATCATATGGGATCCCAGAGAGTGAATACATGTTGGTCACATGTAAGGCAAATGCCCTACCTGCTGTACTATCTATCTGGCCCTCATATCTATTATTTTTATGTAATGTAAGGCATGAAAACATTTTTGAGTGACATACTTTAAACAAAAATTTTACAAATGATTTTTTAACTTAAAAGGAAGATATGGTGTATAAATATTTATATCCTCATATACACTATTTGGACAATAAACAAATATGCAATTATTCATTTTTCATTATTATTATAAACCTTCATATTTATTTTATATGAGGTTATAACACTTTAATACATTTTAAAACAAATTATCTTTATAAATGGAGGCACTGAAAATATATTTGTTAGGAACATCTATAAATAAACTTTTTTTTGTTTTTGTTTTTGGGCCACACCCGGCGGTGCTCAGGGGTTACTCCTGGTTGTCTGCTCAGAAATAGCTCCTGGCAGGCACGGGGGACCATTTGGGACGCCGGGATTTGAACCAACCACCTTTGGTCCTGGATCAGCTGCTTGCAAGGCAAACACCGCTGTGCTATCTCTCTGGGCCCTATAAATAAACTTTTAAAAGAAAAAAATTACTAGCCCAGGAATGTTGAACAAATTCTTAACTTGAAAAATCATGATCACCACAGAAAATAATAATTTTATTTCTAATGTCAAATATTATAGTTTCTTACAATCGATTTTACTGAAAGCAACAACTTCTTAGAAAAATATGTAAGTATTTAAAATATCTTCTTTAAACAGTTCAATCAACCCACCATGTTCTGTCCAACTATAATGAATACAAGTTTAGAGGCTGTTAACAAGTAAAATTTATGGTGAAGGTGCTGATGTATATTTTACCTTACTTTTTTTTTTTATCATTTGTTGTGTATTAATTTACCATTAAATATATATCCTCAAAAATTTTAATAAACATGAATATTAAAATAAGTACAATTTGTACAGATTTACTGAGTTGAAAAGGGAAAATAGCATAAGTAAATAGATTAATGTAGCCATATATTTAGCATAATTTTAATTGATACTTAGATCTAGTGTCTATACATAGTTTTATCTATAGCATAAGTGATATTATTAGTGATGATCTACATAGTCTAGTGGGGCATAAAGCATAAAAATAGTGATATTCAAGGGATATTATATGTTAAGAAGAGAGATCTTATGATTATATTTGAAAAAGTTTAGAGAGCAAGAAAATGACAGTACAAAGCGTAGGGTTAGCACTTTGAAAGTAGCCTACCATGAAAGTAGCTAACCTGGGCTTGATCCCCAGAACATATATGGTCTCCAGAACCACCAGGTGTGGCCCCTGAGCACAGCCAGCAATAGGCCCTGAATACTACTGTGTGTGACCCAAAATCAAAACAACAACAACCTCCCCACCAAAATTAGTTAGAAAGACTTAAACTTGAAGAAAATTACTCAATAACTTAGCAAGTGATCCTTGGTTAATCAGGATTTTGTTATCAACACATAACACAGGGCTATTGTTATCAACACATAAAACATTTCCCCAACATAGCTACATACATATAAACAAGTTAGTTAACATAATTAAGAAATATAATTTGTCACTAGATGCCATTTCTCCTGCAAATAGACATCTTCACAATTATTTTAGAATTTCTAGAATATAAATATTGATATTGTTATTATGCCAGAATATTATAGAAAGTGCAAAAATATTTAGCCATTTTCATAAGCATTAATGATTTATTTTACTGCATTGTTGCTTTTTAAATTTATTGCTTTAAATACTTTGAGAGCATTATGTCAGTAATTATTTAGGCAAACCCAATTTTCACACAAGAAGTCATAATGTATAATGCAACCAATAAGATCAGACCTTTATGGTTTATGATCCTAGCCAACTAGCTAATAAATAAATATATAGATTAAGTGAAGATAGGGGTCAGAGTGGTGGCACAAGCGGTATGGCATTTGCCTTACACACGCTAACCTAAGATGGATCGTGGTTGATGGACCCCAGCCAGGAGCGATTTCTGAGAGCACAGCTAGGAGTGACCCCTGAGCATCATGGCGTGTGGCCCAAAAAACAAAAAAAAAAAGTGAAGATAGCACAAAATAAGTGATAACAATCTAAATTAATTATCTATTACAAGATTGTCTATATGATTTAATATAATAAATTATTTAATAAATTAATTTTTGAGAGAAAATTGAAACATTTGTGATAATTTGAGCAGAATACATTTTACCTGTTATAATAATAAATTGATTAAAAATAAAATTCAGGAAACAAAGAATTCAGTCTAATACTTGTAAAATTATAATGCAAAGATCATTGAGACATTCAATTACCATGCTAATTAGTTATAATTTTTAAAGACCAGTTTCTATGTTTTGTTTTTTGTTATAAAACATATAAATATGGATAGATTCTTGTATAATGACCAAGAAAAATTCTCTGATCATACTTGATATTTGTTGTTGTCAAAGGATATGTACATTCAAAAGAATTATTATAGTTCCAGCTTGCTTGCCTTGGGGAATGTCAATTAAATCCGAATTATTTTATGACAGATAATTTTCCATTTTTAGATACAGAGTTAGTGAACTAGAAGTGATAAATATTAAATAAATGAAAAATAAGACTTGATATTTACCTATATATTGCTTCCAATTAGACATTGATGTACTCCTTTATATATTTTATTTAAATACCATGGTTACAAGGTATCATAATGCAGTTTTTTCATAGATAATGTTTTTCATGATTGAGTTACAGTCATACAGTGTATAACAACATTCACCAGTGTGCATTTTCCACCAACTATGTCAACAGGTTTCCCTCTCACACTCCCATACTCCCTCACGCTTCCTCACGCTGCCTGCCTCTTGTGCAGGCATTATATTTCCCCTCTCTCTACCTTCCATTTATTTTGACATGTGGTTTGTTCTACTGCAAATGAAGGGGTGCTATGAATGTCCTTTTTATATTAGATCTTCTCTACTCTAACTGTACTCACTGCCCTTTGTGGCAAGCTACCCTCCTGATTTTCATTTCTGTTGTCTCTGGATATCATCCCCAAACTCATGATTTCCTTTATATCCCAGTGATGATTGATATTATTCTATATTTATCCCTCTTTCACTGACTCATTTTTCTCAGCATAATATTCTTCATGTCCATCTATGTATCAGCAAAATTCATGACTTCATTTTTTTAAACAGCTGCATAGTATTCCATTGTGTTTATATACAGTTTCTTTAGCCACTCATCTATTGTCAGGCACCTGGGTTGCTTCCATATTTTGGCTGTTGTAAAAGAAATATAGTGCTGTGATGAACATAGGAGTACAGAAGGCACTTTTGTATTATATTTTTTGTGTTTGTAGGGTATTTCCCTAGGAGTGGCATTGCTGGATCATAAGAACCCAATTTCCAGGGTTTCTTTTATTCTTTTTCTTTTTCTTTTTTTAAGGAATATCCATATTGTTTTACAGAAAGGCTGAAGTAGACTGCATTTCCACCAGTTGTCAAAGAGAGTTCCTTTTTTCCTCATGTTCATGCCAGGAGTGGTTGTTTTTATTCCTTGTGATGTGTGTCATTCTCATTGCTGTGAGATGATACCTCATAGTTCTTTTGATTAGCTTCTTCCTGATGATTAGTGATGTGGAGCATTTTTCATGTATTTTTTGGCCATTTGTATTTCTTCTTTGAGGAAAAGTATGTTCATTCTTCGCTTCATATAAAAATATGAGGTTAGATGTATTTTCTTGTTCAGTTCTGTATATATTTATATGTCTATATTTCATATATATATACCTTATATATCTTAGATATTAGTCTTTACCAGATTGGTATTTGGTAAATATATTTTTCCATTCCATATGCAGCCTTTGTATACTAATTACTGTTTCTTTAAAGTGCAGAAGCTTTTCAGTTTAATGTAGTCTCTATTCATCACTACTTCACTTACTTGCTTGGACAGTTGAGTTTCCTCCTTGAAGATGCTTTTAGTTTAAATGTCATGAAGTGTTTTGCTTATTTTTTTTCTATGTACTTATAGTTTGATATCAAGATTCTTAATCCATTTTGAATGACTTTTGTTACAGAATGGTCTCTTTATTTTTGGGCCACACACAGTAATGCTTAGGTTTTACTCCTTGCTATGTGCTCAGAAATCGTTCTTGGCTTGGGGGACCATATGGGATGCCAGGGGATTGAATTGTGGTCCGTCCTAGGCTAGTTCATGCAAGGCAGACGCCTTACTGCTTGCACCACTGCACCAGCCCCATCTCTTTGTTAAGAGAGTTCAGAGTTCACATTTTTGCCTGTAATTGATCAATTTTTTCCAATACCTCTTGATGAAGAGGCTTTCCCAGATCCATCCTCTATTTTTTGCCCCTTTAACAAAGATTAATTGGTTGTATACCTGGGAGTCAATCTCAGAATACTCAAGTCTATACCATTGATCTGAGCTTTTGTCTTTATTCCAATACAATGTTCTTTTTAATTACTCCTGCATTATAATACAATTTACAGATGGGGATAGTGATACCTCCCATCTTCTTTCTCCCAATGATTGCTTTAGCTATCTGTGGTCTATTGTTCTGAATGAATTTCATGAGTGTACTTAGAGAGATTGCATAAACCTGGTAATGCCTTGGGGCTTTGGATAATACTGTCTTTTTGATTATTTTAGTCCTCCAAGTCCATGAGTAGGGTATATGTTTTTATTTCTGTGTCCTCTTTTATTTCTTTATTTTTGTTTTGGTTTATTTCGGTTTTTTTTTTTGGGGGTCACACCTGGCAGTGCTCAGGGGTTACTCCTGGCTCCATGCTCAGAAATCGCTCTTGGCAGGCTCGGGGGACCATATGGGATGCGGGGATTCGAACCACCGTTCTTCTGCAAGAAAGGCAAACGCCTTACCTCCATGCTATCTCTCGAGACCCTCTTTTATTTCTTAAAGCAGTGTTTTAGACTTTTCTTTGTATTGGTATTTCACCTCTTTAGTAAAGTTGACTACAAGGTACTTTATTTTTCATAGCCACAATTGTAAATAGGGTTGTTTTTGCATCGTTTTCTTCTCATTCATCATTCATATATAAGAACACCAAATCTTTGTTGTTTTATTTTTATTTATATATTTATTTAAACATCTTGATTACAAATATGATTATGATTAAGTTTCAGTCATGTAAAGGACACCCTCCTTCACCAGTGCAAAATTCCCACCACCAATATCCCAAATCTCTCCTGACAGCTACATAATATTTCATTGTGTATATGTACCACAGTTTCTTTAGCCATTCGTCTGTTGAAGGGCATCTTGGTTGTTTCCAGAGCCTGGCTATTGTGAATAGTGCTGCAATAAATATAGGTGTGAGGAAGGGGTTTTTGCATTGTATTCTTGTGTTCCTAGGGTATATCCCTAGGAGTGGAATAGCTGGGTCGAATGGGAGCTCAATTTCCAATTCTTGGAGGAATCTCCATATCACCTTCCATAGATTGGACTAGACGGCATTCCCACCAGCAGTTAATAAGTTTCTTTTGTTTCCACATCCCTGCCAGCACTGATTGTTCTCATTCTTTGTGATGTGTGCCAATCTCTGTGGTGTGAGATGGTATCTCATCATTGTTTGAATTGCATATCCTTGATGATTAGTGATGAGGAGCATTTTTATCATGTGCCTTTTGGTCATTTGTATTTCTTTTTTATCAAAGTGTCTGTTCATTTATTCTCCCCATTTTTTGATGGGATTAGATGTTCTTTTCTTGTAAAGTTCTGTCAGTGCCCTTTTTATTTTGGATATTAGCCCCTTATCTGATGGGTATTGGTTGAATAGTTTCTCCCACACAGTGGGTGGCTCTTGTATCCTGGGCACTATTTCTTTTGAGGTGCAGAAGCTTCTCAGCTTAATATATTCTCATCTGTTGATCTCTGCTTCCACTTGTTTGGAAAGTGCAGTTTCCTCCTTGAAGATGCCTTTAGTCTCAATGTCATGGAGTGTTTTACAGGTGTGTTGTTATATATACTTTATGGTATCGGGTCTGATATCAAGGTCTTTAATCCATTTGAATTTAACCTTTATATATGACGTTAACTGGGGGACTATGTTTGCTTTTTTGCAAGAACTGGCTAACCAGTTCTGCCAGCACCACTTGTTGAAGAGGTTTTTCCCTGCTCCACATAGGACTTATTGCTCCTTTGTCAAAAATTAGGTGATCGTATGTCTGTGGAACATTGTCTGAGAACTCAAACCTATTCCACTGATCTAAGGGTCTGTCTTTATCCCAATACCATGCTGTTTTGATAACTATTGCATTGTAGCACAGTTTAAAATTGGGAAAAGTAATGCCTCTCATTTGCCTTTTCCCTAAGAGTGCTTTAGCTATTTGAGGGTGTTTATTGTTCCAGATGAACTTCATAAGTGTTTGATCCACTTCTTTGAAGAATGTCATGGGTATCTTTATAGGAATCACATTAAATCTGTATAATGCTTTGCAGAGTATTGCCATTTTAATGATGTTAATCCTGCCAATCCATAAGCAGGGTTCTGTTTCCATTTCTGTGTGTCCTCTCTTACTTCTTGAAGCAGAGCTTTATAGTTTTCTATGTATAGGTCCTTCACGTCTTTGGTCAAGTTGACTCCAAGATATTTGAGTTTAAGTGGCACTATTGTGAATGGGATTGCCTTCTTGACATCCATCTCTTCCTTATCATTATTGGTGTATAAAAAGGGCATTGATTTCTGTGTGTTATTTTTGTAGCCTGCCACCTTGCTATATGAGTCTATTGTTTCTAGAAGCTTTTTGGTAGAGTCTTTAGGGTTTTCTAAATAGAGTATCATGTCATCTGCAAACAGTGAGAGCTCGACTTCTTCCTTCCTATCTGGATTCCCTTGATATATTTTTCTTGCCTGATTGCTATAGCAAGCACTTCCAGTACTATGTTGAAGAGGAGTGGTGAGAGTGGACAGCCTTATCTTGTACCAGAATTTAGAGGAAAGGCTTTTAGTTTTTCTCCATTGAGGATAATATTTGCCATTAGCTTGTTAGATGGCTTTAACTAGATTGAGAAAGGTTCCTTTCATTCCCACCTTGCTAAGAGTTTTTTATTAAGAATGAGTGTTGGACCATATAAAATGCTTTCTCTGTGTCTATTAATATGATCATGTGATTTTTATTTTTCTTATTGTTGATGTTGTGTATGATGTTGATAGATTTACGGATGTTAGACCATCCTTGCATTCCTGGGATGAAACCTACTTGGTCGTAGTGTATGATCTTCTTGATGATGCATTGGATCCTATTTGCCAGGATTTTGTTGAAGATCTTTGCATCTGCATTCATCAGAGATATTAGTCTGTAATTTTCTCTTATGGCAACATCTCTGTCTGGTTTTGGTATCAAGGTGATGTTCGCTTTTTAAAAGCTGTTTGGGAGTGTTCCCATTTTTTCCAATTCATCGTAGAGCCTGGCTAGGATTGGTAGTAGCTCCTCTTGAAAGGTTTGAAAGAATTCATTAGTAAATCTATCTGGGCCCGGGCTTTTCTTTTTGGGCAGATGTTTGATTACAGTTTCAATTTTCTCAGTAGTGCTGGGGGTATTTAGATATGTTACATCCTCCTTACTTATCTGTGGAAGATTATAAGTGTCTAAGAATTTATTCATTTCTTCTAGGTTCTCAAGTTTAGTAGCATAAAGTGTCTCAAAGTAGTCTCTGATTACCCTTTGGATCTTTACAGTATCTGTCGTGATCTCCCTCTTTTCATTTCTAATATGGGTTATCATGTTTTTCTCTCCCTTTCTTTGTGTCTTTTGCCAATGGTCTATCAATATTGTTTATTTTTTGAAAGAACCAACTTCTGCTTTCATTGATCTTTCATATTGTTTTTTTGGTTTCCCACTTCATTGATTTATGCCTCCCTATTTTTGGGTCCTTTGTTGATCATTTTTTAATTTTATGAGCTGCGTCATTAAATTATTCAGGTTTGCCCCTTCTTCCTTCCTGATGTGTGCTTGTAAAGCTATAAATTTTCCTCTCTGGACTGCTTTTGCTGTGCTCCATAGATTCTGGCAGTTTGTGTCTTCATTATCATTTCTTTCCAGGAAAGTTTTGATTTCCTCTTTGGTTTCATCTCAGACCCACTGGTTGTACAGTAGCAGGTTGTTTAATTTCCAATTGTTAAAGTTTTTTTCTGTGTGCCTTTGTAGTTCACATCTAATTAGAGCCTTGTGATCAGCAAAGGAAGCCTGCAAGATTTCTATCCTCTTGATTTTATGAAGGTATGTTTTATGTGTCAGCATATAGTCTATCCTGGAGAATGACCCATACGTTGGAGAAGAATGTGTATCCAGGTTTTCTGGGGTGGAGTGTTCTATATATATCTATCTACTAGTCCTCTTTCTTCCATTACTCTTTTCAGGGCTAGTATGTTTTTGTTGGTTTTCTGTCTGTTTGATCTATCAAGTGTTGACAGGGCTGTGTTTAGGTCTTCCACAACTATTGTGTTATTATTGATATCTTCTTTCAGATTTGTCAGTAATAGTATTAGATAACTTGCTGGTCTCTCATTGGGTGCATATATGTTTAATTGTCTGATTTCTTCCTATTGCACATATCCCTTGATTAGTACATAGTGTCCATCTTTGTCCCTTACCAATTTTTTGAGTATAAAGTTGGTGTCATCAGATATTAATATGGCCACCCCAGCTTTTTTAAGGGTGTTGTCTGAATGGATGAATTTCCTCCAGCCTTTGATTTTGAGTCTATGTTTGTTCTGACCTATTCAGGTGTGTTTCTTGTAGGTAGCAGAAGGTTGGATTCATCTTTTTGACCCATTTTGCCACTCTGTGTCTTTTAATTGGTGAATTAAGTTCATTGACATTGATTTAACATCATCTTTATAGATAAGTTTGCTGTGTTTGTTGTTCTCTCTTGTCTTAAAGTAGACCTTTCAGTTTTTTTTTTAAGGCTTGTTTTTCATCTGTGAAGTTTCTGAGCTGTTGTTTATCTATGAAGCTATGTATCCTTCCTTCAAACCTGAACATGAGTAAAGATAGGTGCATTATTCTTGGTGAGGCATCCATTTCATTCAGTCTTGTCACAATATCTCACCACTGTCTTCTGGCCTTGAAAGTTTCTTGTGACATGTCTCTGTAAGTCTTTGGGATGCTCCTTTCAATGTAATTTTCCTTTTTGATTTTACTGCTTTTAGTATTCTATCTCTATCTGTGAGATTTGTCATTGTAAAGAGGATGTGTCTTGGGGTGTTTTTCTTTGGGTCTCTTTTAGCTGGTAATCTTCAGGCATGCAGGATTTGATTGCATGTAGTATTTAACTCTGGGAGTATCTCTTTGATGATGTCTCACAGTTGATTCTTTCTGGGGATCTCCTACCTGGGCCTCTGGGACTCCAATGATTCTTATGTTGTTTCTGTTGAGTTTATCAAAGACTTCTATTTTCCTCTGTTTACATTCCTTGAGTAATTTTTCCATTGCCTGACTGTTTGTCTTAAGGTTCTTTTCCAATTTCTTCTGCTTTTTTGAGTTTTTCTGCATCTCAACTTCCAGCATACTGATTATGTCCTCAGCTGCTATTGCCCTGCTGAAGAGGCCATTCACTGAGTTTTTCAGTTGAGCTACCGTGATTTTCAGATCTGTTATTTCCGTTTGGAGTTTTATGATTTCTGTCTTTGTGTTCTGTTCAGATCGATCTATGCTTTCTTTGAGTTCTACAAACATCTTCCTTATTTCTATTCTAAACTCTTATTTGAGAGGTTAATCGGATGGTTGGACTTTTTAAGGTCATCCACCCTATCACCTTCATTCTCTGTGCATGGTGTTTTCCTGTGAGGTTTCCCCACTGTCACGCTTGTAGTGTGATTTTTTTTCTGTGTGTTGTGGTGGGGTTTATTGGTTCTGTGGCCTCTAAGTGACAGTTTTTTTTCGTTTGTTTGTTTTTTTGAGTGTGCTCCCTTGGCCTTTGAGGAGAGCTCAAGTATTCAGGAAAGACAGACAGGCACAGCAAAGTTTTCCCTTGAAGTCCTCAGAGTCTTATTTTATATTTTTTAACACCAAGTCTTTGAGTGTTAATTTTGTTGCCAGCCACTTTACTAAATAAATATATTGTTTATCAAAGCTTTTTTATACAAGTCTGTAGAATTTTCTAAATATAGTATCATTTTATCTGTAAGCAGTAAGAGCTTGACCACTTTTTTTTTCCTATCAGGATTTCCTTGACAGTTTTGGGTTTTTTTGTCTAATTGTTATGGGAAATATTTACAGTACTATGTTGAATAGATGTGGTTAGAGGTGCAACCAGATCTTAGAGGAAAGGCTCCCCCCCCATATTGATTATAATATTTTCCATAAGATTGTGATAAATGGCTTTGACTATATTAAGAAAATTTCTTTTCATTCCAACTTTGTTGATTTTTTTTTTATCATGATTGGGTGTTAGACCTTTTAAAATGCTTTATTTGAATCATGGGGCTAGAGTGGTGGTGCAAGCGATAAGGCATCTCTAGGACAGACCGCGGTTCAATCCTCCAGTGTCCCATATGGTCCACCAAGCCAGTAGCCATTTCTGAGTGTGTAGCCGGGAGTAACCCCTGAGTGCCACAGAGTGTGCCCCCCAAAATGCTTTATCTGAATATATTTTTATGATCATATGGTTTTTATTTTTCATTAATATGATGTATTTGGTGGATTGATTTGTGTATGTTAAACCATCTTTGCATGTCTGGGATGGACTTTACTTGCTCATGGTGTATTACTTTCTTGATGAGCTGTTGTATACTATTTGCTAGAATTTTGTTGGGGATCTTTGTATCTGAGTTCATAAGGATATTTGTCTGTAGTCTCAATTTTTTGTGGCATCTCTGTCAGCTTTTGGTGTCAGGGTGATATTTGCTTTGTAAAAACTATTTGTGAACGTTTTCTTTCTTCAATTTTCTGGAAATGCCTGAAAAAGATTAGCAGTAGGTCCTCTTCAAAGGTTTGAAAGAATTTGCTAGTCAATTCATCTGGGCCTTGGCTTTTGTTATTGGGAAGACTTTTGATTACATTTTAATTTCTTCAATAGTAATAGGTCTGTTCTGTTATGCCAGATCATACTTGTTCAACCTTGGGAGAAGTCCAAAAATTTACTCATTTCTTCCAGTTTTTTTTATTTTCTGGTACAGTTTCTTAAAGTAATCACTGATTCCTACTTGAATGTTTGTAGTGTCTGTAGTAATTTTCCTCTTATTTTCAACTAAGTTTATTGAGTTTCTCTCTTTCTTTGTCAGTCTTGCTATTGTTTTATCTTTTCTTTTATTTTTCAAAGAACTCTTTCTGTGTTCTTTTAGATTGTTCTTTTCTGAGTTTCAAATTTATTAAATTCTCTCTGAGCTTTTTTATTTCCTTCCATCTTTCTTTTTTTGGCTCACTTTGTTGATAGTTTTTAATTTTTAAGCTGTGACACTAAGTTGTTTAAGTAGGCTTTTCCTAATGAATGTTTGCAATGATATAAATTTTCCTCTTAATACTGCTATTGCTGTGTCCTACAAATTCTGATAATTTGTGTCCTTATTCTCATTTGTTTCCAGTAATCTTTCGATTTCCTCTCTGATTTTTTCTCTAACCCACTAACTCTTCATTAGTGAGGTTTTTTATATCTAGGTGTTAAAGTTATTTTTCTGTTTCTGTTTGTATTCCACTTCTAATTTCAGTGTAAGATGATGTGAGAAATTACTCAATATAATTTGTATCCTCTTGATTTTATGGATGTATGGTTTGAAACCCAGCATGTGGTCTATATTGAAGATGTCCCATGTTCATTGGAGAAGAATGTGTATTCAGCTTTTGGGGGGATGAAGAACCCTTTATGTATCTACCAAGCCATTTAGCTTTGGGGGGATGAAGAACCCTTTATGTATCTACCAAGCCATTCTCTTCCATTTCTTTCTTCAGAGCCAGTTTATCCCTGCTGACTTTCAGTCTGATTATCTATCAAGGGGGGACAGGGCAGTATTGAAGTTTCCAGTTAATATTATGTTATTATTGATGTCTTTCTTCAATTCTATCAGCAAGTGTTTTAAATATATTGCTGGCCCATTACTGGGTTTATATAGGTTTAAGAGTGTAATTTCTTCCTGTTATACATATCTCTTGATTACTAAGTAATGTCTACCCATATCTCTTACAATCTTTTCACACTTAAAGTCTGTCTTTTCTGCTATTAGTATGACCACCCCAGCCTTTTTAAAGGAGTATTTTTGCTTGTATGATTATCCTCTAAACTTTGACTTTGAGTCTATAGTTGCTCTGATTTTTCTAATGTGTTTTTTGCAGGCAGAAGAATGTTGGGTTTAACATTTTATACATTTTCCACTCTATGTCTCTTTTTTCTATATCTCTTAATATATTTAGTCCATTAACTTTGAGAGAGATGATTGTCATGGAATTAAGTATCACCTTTTTTATAGGAGTTTATTGTGTTTGTTGGGTCTGCCTTGACTTAGATTAGAGCTTTTAGCTCTTATTTTAAGTTTGGTTTTGAGTCTGTAAAATCTCTGAGCTGTTGTTTCTCTGTAAAAATGTGTATCATTCTTTCAAACCTGAATGAATGTCTTTTTTGGTAAAATATCCTCAACAAACAATTCATTTCATTGTATTTTTTCACTATATTCTACCACTGCTTTCAGACCTTGAGAGTTGTTTTTGATAAATCTTCTATAAATATAACGATGCCTCTTTATCTATAATTTTCCTAACTGATTTTGATACTTTTGTATTCTATCCTTATATATGATTTTTATTATTGTGATTATTATATGCCTTGGGATTATTTTCTATGGATCTTTTTAGCTTGTACTCTTTGCACATCCAGAATAAGTTGCATGCACTCTTTAGTTCTTGGAATTTCTCAATAATAATGTCCTTGACTGTGGATTCTTTATTGGTATTTTTTCTTGGGTCTCTTGGGCCCCAATGATTTATATGTTGTTTCTATTGAGTTTATCCCAGAGTTATAATATTGTATGTTCACTTTCTTTGAGTTATTTTTTCTGGCTTCTTCTGTTGAATGAAGTGTTATGCAGATCATTTGTATATCACTGATTTTGTCCTCAGTGGCTGTTTCTTTGCTGGTGGTACTTTCCATTAAGGTTTTTATTTCAGCTATCATTTTCTGCAGCCCTCATATTTCTGTTTTCAATTTTCTCATTTCTACTCTCATATCCTCTTGAGTCTTCTGGGCTGTCCATTTCATCATTGTTTTAAGTTTGTTCAGCATTCAAAACATTTCCTCTCTAAAGTCCCAATTAGAAATATTATGTATGTGGCAGGTGTTGGCTTAGTCCACAGAACTACCTTCTTCAGTCACAAATTATGGTTTGGTTCTGCATAGATTTCCCATGGTTAAATTTGATGTATGGTATACTTATGAAGTATTGTACAGACCCTTGACTGGAAGAAATGGTCTTGCTGGTCTCACTCTGCTGATCTCAGCTGGGAAATTTTTTCACTGAACTCCACCCATAATCTACAGGCAGCAGGGTCTAGTTCATGTACTTTTACCCAGATGTTAATAAAATCTCTGGCCACTGCTGAAGTGACTACACTATTGTTGATCTCCTATTGATTGACTCTTAATAAATATACAAATTTGCAAATATTTATTAAAATTAGTTCTTATTTATTCCATATACTCAATTTGGTTTATTTTAGTGCACAGTGTTATTTAAAGCTTTGTATCCACTACTTATAAAAATCCTTCATAGTGTCTATGGTCTATTTTCTAACAATCTATTGATTTGTTGAATTTTCTAAATTTTGGAATGACATCAATTGATTCTTTATGCTGCCTGAAAGAACAATTCTAATTTTTTTTTCTGTTTCTTACCATCACTCTTATAAAGAAAAGATTTTCCTTAGGCTTCTTTAAAGGATTTACTGAATCATACATCACCAAGAACATTTTAAAGCTTTGTTTTGTCTGTTATTTAAAGAGGAAAATGCTGTCCCTTAAGACACTGGCGCGCTGCCATTTGCCTCCAGAATATTTCATGGTTCTCTGTCAGGATTGCTGCTTTTTCTAGAAGAACATATGGGCAGTTTTGGAGAACTTTTCTTTAGCACTCAGATGACAAACCTGTATATATTTACATTAATTTTTCTCTAACAAATACTTTTTCTGGAATTTTATACCATAAATAATTATTTGAAACAATAAAGTATACTGGAACATATATGAAACATATGAGTTAGGCATAGAAGGAAGAAAATATAATTTAAGTTGAGTTTAACATCATTAAAATGCATTTCTGAGATTATAGATTCATAGACTATCATTTTTCCATCTTTCAATATGTGATTTAAAACAATAATGATAAAACTTTAAAGGAGAACATTTTCTTGAACTTCGTTGTTTATAAATAAATCATTGGAATATAGTAAAAGTTAACACACACTTGAGAATGACTGTGTCATTAAAATTGCATTCAGGCAGCCTGGGAATACCTCACCTGAATTGTTCTATAAACACTCTTCTCACTAAAACACCTGACTGTCTGACAGTGTATTGTCTGTGTCATAAGAATAAAGCCCAAGTCATGTAAAATAATTCATTAAAAACCTTGCTAAATTAGAAGACTAAACTATTTGCAACTCTAAGAAGAACTTACTGACCCATTTGTACAATATATTGTATTCATGCATATAACTGGACAAATTTTCTTAAATACTATACTCCCAGGATATCTCTTTAATGGTTACTCATTAAACAGTTTATCAATTGGCTATGTTTTGAAGCTAGATATTTGTTTGTTTTGTTTTGTTTTTCTTTTCATTTTTGGGTCACACTTGGCAGCACGCAGGGGTTACTCCTGGCCTTGTGCTCAGAAATGGCAGGCATGGGGTACCATATGGGATGCTGGGATTCGAACCACTGTCCATCCTGGATCAGCTGCGTACAAGGCAAATGCCCTACTGGTGTGCTATCTCTCTGGCCCCATGAAGCTATATGTTTCTTAAATGAGAGCTAATATGGAAGTGGTACTATGTTTAAGAAAGAGCAGCAAATAAAAACATACAAGAAAATAGAATTCTCATTTTAAATATAGAAACCCTTAAGGATTCCACTGTCAAAAACTTTAGTATACAAAAATTGCTTCTATCCAAGCAATTAAGGAATCTGTTCAAATCCTAAGTAGTTCAATAATTTGGCAGGAGAGAGACCACAGAAAAGGAGGAATAAAACTAAAAGTCATTACAGAAGACATGAAATAAAAAAAATAGAGAATGTGTCCTTTATGGAAATGTAAAGTGCATTCATATATCTTGTTGCTTCTTTTTTGTATGATCCTCATTGTGAAAATATGCCGTTAAATTTCCCTTTATTGTGTTTTTATCAACAAAATGGCATATATCATATATAGGTGAGATGTATAGAATTCTATAATATATAGATTTGTGTAATTATAATAATTGATGTTTACACATAGACAAAATCATCTAGCATTGCACTGTCCTTCTTTGATGGATAACTGCATATATCATACAAAGGTCATTTTCTTGTCCTATATGTCTTGATTTTCCACTTGATCATAACAATAGAAAACATTAAAAAGTAATAAGAATAATCATAACATCATAAATTAAGAATCTCTGTTATCATATATTTAAGAAACAATGGTGTTTCTCTGAAGAAAGGAAAAGATATCTTGGGAAGGATACTCATTAGTGACAGTTCACAGAGCCTTTAGAATAACAAAATATCCAGAGTACATGGAATACAGAATGCAGTCACACAGATTCACACACTCTCTTGGTAGAACTTCTAAGAGGACAAAGAAGCAAGTGACTTGCTTGTGGTTAATGTCAAGAGACAAAATCCAGTGGAAAAATTTTTGTTCAGAAAGCTTCAAAGTATTTGTATAGTTTTTTTTACTGATTACTAATTAGTATATTACATTTTCCCATTGACAAAAAATGTTTATTTATGTATGACTTATAAATTAGAAACATTTTTCTCAAGTTACTTTCTTAATAAAATTTGTGAATGCAAGTGTATATTATATCTCTATGAATTCCAGAAGTAGAAATATCTTCAAAAGAAACTGAAGATTTTTTGGCAAAGTCCATTTGCCAAGTCCTTCCAAGTGGGCCTAATACTTTAGTGTTCACTCATGTTAGGCATGTACTCTAGTCTTTGAACAATCTCCCAAGTTCCTAGGAAAGAAGGAGGAAGCCCGTTAGTGCATCAATGATTATCTACTTCCTAGACTATCATTTTCTTAGGCATGATAACTTTTAGCCATTTGATCTTTCAATTTTACTTACCATAAAACATTATAACTTGTAGTAAAAATGTTCTGTATATCAAAACATAGATAATACCTTGCTAGTGTATTTATCAGATATATAATTATTTAAACAAAGTCCTGTTCTGGTGCTACATCTTTAAACTTTTTCTTTTTTTGGTTTTTGGGTCACACCCATTAGCACTCAGGTATTACTCTTGGCTCTACTCTCAGAAATTGCTCCTGGAAGGCTTGGGGGACCATAGGGGATACTGGGATTCAAATCACTGTCCTTCTGCATGCAAGGAAAACACCTTACCTCCATGCTGTCTCTCCAGCCCCTAAACTTTGTTTTTAAATACACAAGAAATATGTCCCACATTTAAACTAAGATTCTCAAATACTTACGTGTGTGATTTAGTAGAACTTAGTGAGTTTAAAATCTTGCTTTCAAGGAATCTTGAAACTCAGAGATCTATGCTAATAATGCTCATACCTATCTGCTCTCCTTACCCAGATGCAGAATGATCCTTAAAAACTTGCTTTTAAAGAGAAAAAATAGAAAAAGGAGAAAAAAATTTGTCATATTTAAGCCAGTAACTCATATAATTTCAGATGATTTAAAGAGAGTTTAATTTCTGGAAACAGCATGATGTATGAAAACATAACTAGATATAGTGAAGTATCAATGATGCTTTTGCCTTTCACATTTAAATTATGGTGCTTCTGATGGTGTTTATTTGTCACATCTCCAATACAGCAGGCCAACCTCTTATTTGTTTTTATAAGTTCTGACTTGAAAGGAACACTGGAAGCTAAAGTCAATAAAGAAGAGACCATAAAGAGAATGTGACATTGTGTCTTCTTGAATGCCCAGTATGTATGCCCTGTTTTCTCATTTGAAGAGATAATAATTGAGGACATTAAGTGAATACATTATTTTATAAAGATGATGACTTCTAAGACTTTATTCTTTAAAGAGTATATATGATGAATATTAATATATATCTAAAAATACATTTGATCCCACTCAGTCATCAACATATATTTCTACTCAATATTTGAATATAATTGCTATTTTATTTTCTGTGGCAGAATGGTGGCATACCTTAGTGTTCAGTGATTTCTCCTGGCTCTGTGCTCAGAGATAATTTCTGGTGAATTTTAGAGGCCATAGGGGTTTCTGGGGAATCTTTCTCAGTTCAGTATTAAGCAAGGATATCTAAACCCTATTCAATGTACTATCTCTGTGACCATAATTGCTTTGCTATCAAGAGTCACAAAAACTGAAACATCTTTCTGTTACGTACATGAAAATCTTTGTGTACTGGATATAGGGAAGCAGAACTGGCAGTATATTATCCCTATAAAGCCTGTTTTCTATTGAACTGTGAAAATATCAAGAATTCTAAGTCATCAACATAAAATGAACAAAGACTAACTTCTTGAGTTTTTTGTTATTATACATCAATAATATCAGAAGAACAAAGTTTCTACAGTCAAATAACAAATTTCCAAGTACTGATGCATTACTTAACAATTTAATAATGTTATAATTATGTTAGAAAGGACTGAAGGGAGCATCAAACTTATTGGTTATATAGTTAATCTTGGTTGAATTTAAGTATATTGTCCAAGTTCTATGATATACAGCAATGCCTTTATATTTTATTAATTTATTCTGGTAATGCTATTGTGTTAACATTTGATGAAGATAATATTTATTTTGTTTAATTGGTGGTAATTTGAAATATAAGTAATTCTCAAATATACCTTATAATTTCTATACATGCACTAAAATATTTCAATTATAATTTGAATATTTTAGAAGTCTAAAGTAGCTTCCTCTTGACATGCTTAGGCAAGACCCTACCTTTGACTTTTTATGCTTTCAAATACACTATGAATCATTCTGCCAAACTCCTGCCCTTCATGTGAATGATATATTTTATTTACACTCAGAAAAAAATCTATGCATGGCCATTATTAATCACTCACACCTTTAAGAGTGATCTTACCTTTAAGCTATTCATCAAGATCAGCATCCTTCCTGTTAGAAAAAGATACATCATAACTGATGTTCATTCAAACTGTGGACTGGTCTGCAAGTACATAGCTATTACCAGAATAGATGTGTCTTTATTTTAGGATTATTCATGGACGTACATGAAACACAGACAGATGTACATGCACACCCAGATCTCTATAGTCTATGCATTCTATAATTCTCTTTAAAGTGCCAAACTGTTAAAAAAATGTCAACTTTTAGAAAATACATCACTGTAATACTGAAGAAATGTATCACTTTTCTAAAAGCTGCTCTAAACTTCTGCAAGGCTGATAAGATATTGGACTACTGGAAAGGGCAGAAGCTCCAAAAAATAGTCTATGATTTTTTTCAAAAGCATTAAAAATAAAAATCATGAAATAAAATATTATTACATAATTAATTAAAGAAAAATTATTTTATAATTGAATCATATTTCCATTTATACATCAATAAAATATTTTTTCTCAGGATAACAATTGCAATATATACATGTCATTAGTAAATAAGTAACAAATGCCTTACAAGTGTATTTTAGAAATATCTTTTGGGGGTGAAACTACTTAGGCATCTTTAAGTATTAACTTGAAAATAAAAAGACAATATTTTCATAGATCACAAGAAAAACAAAATAAAACATACATAGAGATGGTTTTGTTTCTATTTTCTATATCAAAGACTATTATATTTTGTATTTAGATGAGGAGTAGAAAGAAATTGATGATTATTTAGCTTTTAAAAGGTGTTTGACTAGCATCGAGGGGGCGGCGGGGAGGCTTGGGAAACACAAAGCACCAAATGGAGAAGCCTTAAGCTTCTGTGTATTGTTGGTATAGACCCTAAAAAAAATCTCTTAAAGTTAGTATATATAGAAAAAAAATTAGGTAGATAATGCTTCTGATTAAGACTCTTATTATTTAGTATCAGTCTGAAGTATACATATTCTTAAAAATATTATTTTAATAGATATTTTATAACAGAAACATTTAATTTTATAGGACACACTGTAAAATTGTAATATTGATAAATACATTAGAGTCAGACATTCAGTGGTAAATGGTGCTTCGAAGTCTACTTTAACAGAATATTTGACTCAGTGTATTAATAAACTACTTAATAGAAAATAACAGTCAAAAATGTAAGCAGTAGTGAACCTATTTGTAATGGACCTAAATAGAATAGTATGATTAGTCTGAGACACTATTAAAATTTTGTTATTGCTATTACTTATTTAATTATTTACTGTTAGCACTAATAACTTCAAAAGTGAAAGGTTGGGATAATGAGCTTGTTATAAATAACCCCCCCCCTTTTTTTTTTACCAATTTACTTGCTTCATAGAAAGTATATCTGCAATATACAAGATGAATACTAATTTAGATCTTAATAACTAAGCTCCAGTGGCAAGAGTTACAGCCATGTGGAGGAAGCTATTTAAGATATTAGAGATGTATTGCTCTTCATTAAAAACTTCAGCATAGAACTAGAGTTACAGCTCAGTTACAGGGCATTTGCCTTGCATGCAGCTGACCCATTTTTGATCCCCAGCATCCCACAGGGTCCATGAGCCTGGCAGAAGTAATTTCAGAGCAGAGAAACAAGAGAAGACGCTGAATGCCTTCTGGTGTGGCCCCCAAACAAAAACAAAACAAGCAAGCACAAAACAATAATCACCTTAAGGTGTATTTAATGTGCAGTGCTGGTTATAAGTACAACAGATTTTCTTTCTTTCTTTCTTTCTTTCTTTCTTTCTTTCTTTCTTTCTTTCTTTCTTTCTTTCTTTCTTTCTTTCTTTCTTTCTTTCTTTCTTTCTTTCTTTCTTTCTTTCTTTCTTTCTTTCTTTCTTTCTTTCTTTCTTTCTTTCTTTCTTTCTTTCTTTCTTTCTTTCTTTCTTTCTTTCTTTCTTTCTTTCTTTCTTTCTTTCTTTCTTTCTTTCTTTCTTTCTTTCTTTCTTTCTTTCTTTCTTTCTTTCTTTCTTTCTTTCTTTCTTCTTCTTTCTTTCTTTCTTTCTTTCTTTCTTTCTTTCTTTCTTTCTTTCTTTCTTTCTTTCTTTCTTTCTTTCTTTCTTTCTTTCTTTCTTTCTTTCTTTCTTTCTTTCTTTCTTTCTTTCTTTCTTTCTTTCTTTCTTTCTTTCTTTCTTTCTTTCTTTCTTTCTTTCTTTCTTTCTTTCTTTCTTTCTTTCTTTCTTTCTTTCTTTCTTTCTTTCTTTCTTTCTTTCTTTCTTTCTTTCTTCTTCTTTCTTTCTTTCTTTCTTCTTTCTTTCTTTCTTTCTTTCTTTCTTTCTTTCTTTCTTTCTTTCTTTCTTTCTTTCTTTCTTTCTTTCTTTCTTTCTTTCTTTCTTCTTTCTTTCTTTCTTTCTTTCTTTCTTTCTTTCTTTCTTTCTTTCTTTCTTTCTTTCTTTCTTTCTTTCTTTCTTTCTTTCTTTCTTTCTTTTTTCTTTCTTTTTTCTTTCTTCTCTTTCTTCTTCTTCTTCTTCTTCTTCTTCTTCTTCTTCTTCTTCTTCTTCTTCTTCTTCTTCTTCTTCTTCTTCTCTCTCTCTCTCTCTCTCTCTCTCTCTCTCTCTTGCTTTTTGCCACACCCTGTGATGCTCAGGGGTTACTCCTGACTGTGCTCAGAAATAGCTCCTGACTCAGGAGACCATAAGGGATGCCTGGGATCAAACAAGGTCCATCCTAGATAGGCTGTTTGCAAGGCAAATGCCCTACAACTGTGCTATCGTTCTGGCCCAAGATTTCTTTTTAATTAAGAACTTTACAGTCTTTGAGTCTTTGAGACTCAAGAAGATAATATAACATCATGTTTGATGGGCCACAAAATAGATAAAAAATAATGGCACAAAAACAAGTACTCCACAATAATGCTTGATCTGTGCTTTAAATACACAGTGGAAGAACAATCCTATATGCTTTAAAAATATTTTCCTGATAACTTACATATTTTGCCATTTTCTTTATTATGCTGCTTTTAAAAGGAAGCCCTACTTTTTCTCATATCTAGCTAGCAGTCTTGTCAATGAGTTACTTTAAGGCATGATGAATTCAGAACAGCCACATTCATTATCTCCATGTCTTAGGAAAGCAAAGACAAAGGATACCCTTTAGGACTTGGATCACTTAAGCCTGTTACATCTCAACCATCAAACCTGCATAATATTTATGCATATCAGTCAACAAGCTGATGAACAGATATTTAAAAAAAACTCATTTTCGGATAAATTTAATCCAAGCAGCATGTGCTCTTTGGTCATGTTATAAATATAGCATTTTAGAACAACATTCTCAGAGACCCAGCAGTGCCTATCCAGCATTGTAGCTAAAATATTCAAATAGAAATAAAAATAACTCCCCAGAAAATGGCTGGAATTCATATGTCCATTGGTGAATAATTACAAAAGTCAGTTTAAGTGCTAGAATAAGACATATAGAAACATCACCTCTTATGCCCACAGACATGAAAACGGCCTGTTATAGTCTTAAATAAATGTTTCCCAAATCTTCTCTTTAACAGATTTATTTTGTCACAATTATTGACCATGACCAGAAACCCTTAGAGAAAAGGAAGATTCCCTGGATAGTGAAGCAATCCAACCAAACATCTCCTGAGGCAGCAGAATTTATCCCAGAAGGTTTAATATTTCTAATCCTGTTATTTTTCTAATCCTATTACTCAATATTGAGAGAACTAGAATATACTTCCTTTTTTATCTCTGTGCAATCTCCCATATTTCCCTCAATAATGACTTTTGGCAGACCTACAATTTGACTTTTTAATTCCTTAAGAAGAATACAAAACCTCTAAGTGAAATCTGTTTATAATACAATGTAATAAGAGCCGTGTTTCCTGTGCCACACGGCAAATCCAGTGTTACAGTGATACACATCTAGCTTATGATTTCTCGCCTTTTATTAACCCAACTTATTGTTACATCAAAAGTCAGAGTCTCCACAGATGAAAGATTCAGCACACACATATTCACACTAATGTGTGTGTTTTTATGTGGGTATGAAATAGCTACACAATGAGTTATTGAGATGTATATAAAAAATCTTAGACAACTGCAAATTACAAGGATATAATGCCATCAAGGGGTTTAATGGTGACATCATAAATCATAAAAGCAAGGTATAAATGGACTGTGCTTCCCCACAACTCCACAAAGCCATTGGAGCTATTATTTTAAAATTCATTTACTCTCAGCCATCATTTCTTTATATATGGATAATTTGAATATTATTTCCAGCTTCTCCATTTCTCTCCACATTTCTTCATCAACTCAATTCCTTTTTCTAAACCTAGGTATAATGTTCTTACTCTGTGCTATATGAGTAGCTATATTTAAATGTAACACTGGATTGTCCAAAATCGAAAAATAACAATTCTGAAAATCTTGCCATTCTGAGCTAGGTGTCACACACATGCAATATGACAGACAGGTGACAACATGCCCCTTTTTGGAAAACTGTCTAGTTCATGCACCTATTTTTTCTCTCTGAGACTAAGAAATTGAATCTAATTTGATTGCAAACATGAAATATTTTTATAGCTTTACTTTTTATTCACATCTGAAGTTCAGAGAATCAAGTAATAGTCTAATTTACTTACTATGTCCTAAATGATTTTTTTCTTATACTATCCTACAGAGGACTTTATTAGCATAAAATAATAACTGCCCAAACTTTTGTCCAAATTTAAATATGTTCTAGCAAAACTAGCCCCATTCTAATTGCTTTTATGTGTCACTTTAAACTAGGGGACCCAACCTTCTGGCAGCTTTGCTTTGGGTCTTAATTAGCCACTTAACTGCAAATTGGCTGGCACCCTAGTTCTTTTATCAGTTATTACCCAAATAGCATCACTGACTTAGGATAAAGAAAAGAAAGATCCCACATGTAGCAGGTCTTTCTATCATTATTGCCCTTTAATGCAAAGAGGGGGCTTTCCCAACTCTAATTAAGGCTACATTTCTAATAGGCAATTGGCATCTTATTTCATTCATTCTCAGTGCTGGGTCTTAAAGAAAAAAAAATCATAGTAATGTGTACAACGTGCTATGAAAATTACAAAAGCATTTTTAACTACTTTACTAATTTTATGTAGTGTTTGTATTACCTACATATTCATCAATAGGCTTTATTGGTTTCAACATTTTAAGTTGTATATTTTATTTTACCAATTTCTTTTCCTGTATATCCATTCCAGTAATTAATAAAACTGATAAGGTCAATTTCTAATGTATAAAATGGATTTATATTTTTGCTTTTGGTCTCACTTACAGGAATTAAGCAGATTTATCAGTATACCACATAAATAGGAAGTTCTTTGCAAGGAAAGTCTAACAAGAGTGGGCAAAAGAAATCATCACGTTCAATGAAGACAGTAATTATAACAGAAAAGAAAAGAATGGAGAAATCTGAGTAAGCATGCATGGCTTTGGGAATAAGGAAAGAAATGGATAAGGAAGAAAGAGATTACAGACATAAACCAGAATTAAGAGGAGAACAAAAACATCAAAATAAGGTTTGCTCAATATTTTCACGGATTACTTTCAACAGATGCCCTGCATGTAATTTTGCTTCTGCTTCTGCTAACAAAGAAAATTAAGATCACTTTCTGATAATTAATATTGCAACAAAACTTTTATAACCTAGCCTTTAAACTTGTTCCTTATTTATGTCATTGTACATATTCAAGCATTAGCATTCTTTCTATTGTTTAAATTTAAGTCACTAGACATTTGATTTGGCTTTTTAGATTTAAACTCTACTCTGTCTTCTAAATAAAAAGTAGTTGAATATTAGCAGAGCCCAGTTTCTTCTTCTCATTATGTGACTGAAACTGAGAACTACAGGCATGGGTTGACCAAGAGTAAAATAAATGTTCAGGTTTTGTGTTACTGAAAACTTGGAAATAGTGAATTTTGTTTATAAAATTTATTGCTAAACTGCACCAGAGCTTAGAACATATTAGTATTTACAATATCTCAGAACAACAAACACAGCTAGGAGGCAGATGTCTCATCAGAGACTGAGCCACAATGATCTGAGACATTTGTATTTATTGTGGATTGGATTTTCTTGGCAAACAATTCAATATGGGCACAACAATCCAACATTATGCTTGCCTATGCAATGAAATTTGCTCCTCAACATTACTTAAAATCTTTACTAGTTCCTGGTAACTCATTTGTCTTTCATTAAAGTGCGAAGAAAGGAATATGGAATTGAGATCAGATGATGTAAGAGCTTTGATTAAAAGTGAATTGAGTACTTGAAGAGCACACATTTTCCCCTTTTGGGACAATATAAACAGTGCATACAGTAAAATATCAAAAGAAGATAAATATGTGCTTGGAGAAAAAATTTGAGAGAAGAAATTGTCAAAAATTATTGTGTCCTAGTTATCGAAAGCAAACTGGTTTACTTGAAATATTTGAACTATTAACTGTGACAATGCTGGATTTCTGCTGCATAAAGCAGGTAAATATAGTAACTTGTTATTAAGCATCAAGTACTTTGAATGCTATGTAATAACATTGTCCCTTAAATAGCATTTTCCCTTAAAAATATACAGCAGGCTTGATGATATTTCAATTGCTATAAATAACTCAGCTAGAAAGGATTTTCTCTAAAGCCAACATATTGTGTCTTTTTACTAAGTGTTTCAAATTAGTAGGCAATGAAGAAGAAAGTATTGAAATTATGAAAATTGAGAAGTAAATAATTGAAAATAGTATAATGAAGAATATTTCTAGATAGTGTGATTTCCATCTTTGATGGCTAGAGAAAGTTTTATGAAATTAGACTATCGGGTTATATAGATAAATGTGAACATTTTTAAAAGTATTATACATGTGGATTTGAATGATGCGCACTTGAAAATAGTATAAAAATTCTATGTTTGTAAATAAAATGAAATTTACTAAAGACAAATTAATCTCATTTTAGGATAATTGCATTTTTAAGCAAAATAACACGATGTATTGTTGCTTGCCTACAGAGAACCTTGGAAATTTCACCCGAAATTAGTGGTCAGCAAAAGGTATCATAGAATAAATATAAAATACTTTAATATTTCTGATATTCATTAGACCTTCTATGTAATAGAAATAATCTTTAAATATAAAATGAAAAGACCTTATATCTAGATAGAGTAAGTATATAATAACCAAAACCAAAATCCAGTTTTTCTATATTCCTGATGGGCTTTTGTTGTTGTTGTTTTGGTTTTTGAGCCACAGCCAGTGATGCTCAGGAGTTACTCCTGGTTACACACTCAGAAATTGCTCCTGGCTTGGGGGACCATATGGGATGCTGGGTCAACTGCATGCAGAGCAAACACCAGACTGCTTTACTATCACTCTGGCCCCCCTGATGGGCTTCTTATAAGTGAAATAATACTTGGCTGACAGCAAATCAAAAGAACTATATACGATATGTTGTTTTAAACTCTTAGGATTTGTAACTTTTAATATCAAAATATTTTTCTGGGGAGTTTACTCTTCTTCTGTTTAGTTACCTGTTTGAACTATTTAAAAACAGTGCTTTACAAAGTTGTTCATAATATAATCATTTTATGTATTCAGTATTATTTAGGGGGAATTGGAGGGTGACACCCGGCAGCGCTCATGAGTTGCATTTGGCTCTACACTAAGAAATCGCTCCTGGAAGGCTCGGGGGAACCATAGGGATGCCGGAATTTGAACCATCATCCTTCTGCATGCAAAGCAAACTATCTATCTCTATGCTGTCTCTCCGGCCCCTATTCAGTATTTTTTGTTTTTGTTTTTGTTTTTGTTTTGTTTTGTTGTTTTTCGCCCACACCTGTTTGATGCTCAGGGGTTACTCCTGGCTAAGTGCTCAGAAATTGCCCCAGACTTGGGGGGGATCATATGGGACACCGGGGGATCGAACCACGGTCCTTTCTTGGCTAGCGCTTGCAAGGCAGACACCTTACCTCTAGCACCAACTCACCGCCCCCCCTATTCAGTATTCTAATACAAATACCACCACCAGTGTGACCAATCTTCTGCCAATGTCCCAAATTACCCACACGATTCCTCCCCAGTCTGTTTCCACTTAGAAAGCAATACTTTCCAGTTTTTATTAAAACATATATTTCCTAATGGTATTACTGAAGTTAATGTCTGAGGACTTGGTGAACTATTAAGTGCTATTTGACTTTCTGTTTTATTTTATTTTTTGTAACTTCATGTTTTTTTTTTTTTTTTGTCTGTACCTGGTGATACTCAGGGATTAGTCCTGGCTATGTGCTCAGGAATCACTCCTAGTTCTGTCAGTACCTTGTATATTTTCTTTTTCTTTTTCTTTCTTTCTTTCTTTTTTTTTTTTTTGGTCACACCTGGCAGCTCTCTGGGGTTACTCTTGATTCTATACTCAGAAATCGTCCCTGGCAGGCACAGGGGACAATATGGGATGCTGGTATTCAAACCACCATTCTTCTGCATGAAAGGCAAACGCCTTACCTCCATGCTATCTCTCTGGCCCACCTTGTATATTTTCAATATTAGCTGCTTGTATGATGGGTATTGGGTGAATATTTTCTCCTAATCTGTGGGTGGCTTTTGTATCTTAGGCACTATTTCATTTAAGGTGCAGAAGCTTTTCTGCTTAATATAGTCCAATCTGTTTATCTCTGCTTCCAATTGTTTGAAGAATGCTATTTCCTCTTTTAAAATGTATTTAGTCTCAATGTCATATAGTGTTTTACCTATGTGCTATTATTCTATATACCTTATGCTTTCAGGCCTGATATCAAGGTCTTTAATACATTTGGATTTGACCTTTGTGCATGGAGTTAGATGGGGATGTGAGTTTGCTTTTTTGCAAGTGGCTAATCAGTTATGCCAACACCACTTGTTACAGAGGCTTTCCTTGATCCATTTTGGATTTCTTGCCCATTTATCAAAGATTAGTTCATTGTATATCTGGCAAACATTGTCTGAATACTCAAATCTATTTTACTGATCTGAGGATCTGTCTTTATTCCAAAACCATGCAGTTTTGATAACTAATGCTTTGTAAGACCGTTTAAAATTGGGGAAAGTAAGACTGACTGTGACAACCATGACTGGGCAGAACTTATCCTGGGACTGATAAAAAAGACCCTAGTCTAGGCTTTGGCCTACAATTTGTACCACAACCAAGATCTCTAATCCCAAAGGTCTGGCTGAGACAACTACAACTAAGCAGAACTTCTGGAAACAAAATGAAAGACTCTATCCTAGGCTTCATACTAGGATTGATGCAAAAACCAAGACCACAAACTACAGAAGACTGATTAAAACTACAGTGATGGAAACACAACTTCTAGAAACATAAAGAAAAATCTTCATTCTATTCTCCATCCTATGACCTGTGCAAATAAAGAGATCCCTCATTACAGTGGCCTGATATTATCATCCACAACTGAGCAGAAAGTTTCAGACAGCACAAAAGGACCTAGGGAAGAGAAAAAGAGCATTTATTGAGCCTATAGTTATTCCCATGACGGTATGCTTCAAGGGTGGAGAAACCCTGTGTCTCTTAGGTGAAGGAAATTTCCTTTTTAATCTCCCCAATATTTACTATGTGTATGAAAAAAGCACAAATTAATTTTTGTTATTGTTGTTTTTATTGTTTTTTTTATTTTTGTGTGCTTTGTTTTGTTGTTATTTTAGGACAGTGGTTATTATTTGCTTGTTGCCTTTACTGCTGTGGTGCTTTTTGGGTTCTTTTGTTTGTTTTATTTTTTGTATGGTTTTTGTTTTTCTTCCTAAATCCCCTTTCTTCTCTTAAATTGATATATATAGCCTCTAGACTCCTTCAGTTTCTTGCTTGTTTGATTTTTGTATCACCCTTTTTAATTTCTTTTTTCTTCCCTCCAAACAGAACCACATAACTTGAACCATCTTGTTCACTCTCACAAATTGAGGAGGAAATAATTGTGGGTACCAAGATCAAACAGTTGTATGAACATTGAGTAGAAATGAAAAATGAACCACAGTTTCTTTAGCCATTTGTCTGTTGAAGGGCATCTTGGTTGTTTTCAGAGCCTGGCTATTATGAATAGTGCTGCATATGGGTGTGAGGAAGGGGTTTTATATTGTATTCTTGTGTTCTTAGGGTATATCCCTAGGAGTGGAATAGCTGGGTTGAATGGGAGCTCAATTTCTAGATTTTGGAGGAATTTCCATATCGCTTTCCATAGAGGTTGGACTAGACAGCGTTCCCACCAGCAGTGGATAAGAGTTCCTTTCTCTCCACATCCCTGTCTGCACTGATTGTTCTCATTCTTTGTGATGTATGCCAATCTCTGTGGTGTGATATGGTATCTCATCATTGTTTTGATTTGCATCTCCCTGATGATTAGTGACGAGGAGCATTTTTTCATGTGTTTTTGGCCATTTGTATTTCTTTTTTTTTTTTTTATCAAAGTGTCTATTCATTTCTTCTCCCCATTTTTTTATGGCATTAGATGTTTTATTCTTGTGAAGTTCTGTCAGTGCCCTGTATACTTTGAATATTAGCCCCTTATCTGATGGATGTTGGGTAAATAGTTTCTCCACATGGTGGGTGCCATCAGGAGAGATGAAGTCATGAAATTTTCCTATACATGGATGTACATGGAATCTATCATGCTGAGTGAAATAAGTCAGAGGGAGAGAGAGACACAGAATAGTCTCACTCATCTATGGGTTTTAAGAAAAATAAAAGTCATTTTTGCAACAATTCTCAGAGATAAAGAGAGGAGGGCTGGAACTTCCAGCTCACTTCATGAAGCTCACCACAAAGAGTGGTGAGTGCAGTTATAGAAATAACTACACAGAGAACTACCATAATGATGTGAATGAATGAGGGAACTGGAAAGCCTGTCTGGAGTACAGGTGGGGGTGGGGTGGGATGGAGGGAGATTTGGGACATTGATGGTGGGAATGTTGCACTGGTGAAGGGGATGTTCTTTACATGACTGAAAACTAATCACAATCATATTTGTAATCAAGATGTTTAAATAAAGAAAAAGAAATAAAAAATGATTATACCTAAACACAAAATTCAAAGCCAACAACAACAGAATCCAAACCCAATCTACAACAAGCTAGACATGGAGGGGACCACTTATACTAGCAGCCTGAGGGTCAAAGGAGGGGGATATGGGATGCATGCTGGGAACAGGGGTGGAGGGAGTACAACACTGGTGGTGGTAATGCCCCTGATTCAATGTCACAATGTACCTAAAATATTACTGTGAAAGATTTGTAATCCACTTTGTTCAAAATAAAAATTATTTAATAAAAATAAACCCTAACCTTTAGACCAAACAAAACAAAACAAAACAAAAGAATTGGGGAAAGTAATACTTCCCATATTTCTTTTCCTGAGGATTGCTTTAACTATTTGTGGGTGTTTATTGTTCCAAATGAATTTCAGGAGTGTTTGATCCACCTCTTTGAGGAATGTCAATGTCATAGGTATCTTTATAGGGATTGCATTAAATCTGTACAATGCTTTGGGAAGTATTGCTATTTTAATGATATTAATCCTGCCAATTCATGAGCAGGGTATGTGTTTCCATTTCCTTGTGTCCTCTCTTATATCTTGAAGCAGGCTTTTATAGTTTTCTTTGTATAGGTCCTTCATCTTTTTAGTTAAGTTGCTCCAAAGATATTTGAGTTTGTGTGGCACTAATGTGGATGGGATTGGTTTTTCTTTTTTTCTTTTTTTGGTTTTTGGTTTTTGGGTCACACCCGGCGGTGCTCAGGGGTTACTCCTGGCTGTCTGCTCAGAAATAGCTCCTGGCAGGCACGGGGGACCATATGGGACACCGGGATTCGAACCAACCACCTTTGGTCCTGGATCGGCTGCTTGCAAGGCAAACGCTGCTGTGATATCTCTCCAGGCCCCGGGATTTTTTTTCAATGTCCATAACCAAAAGACACATGAAAAAATGCTTTACATCACTAATCTTCAGGGAGATTTAAATCGATATTACAATGAGGTACCATCTCACACCACAGAGACTGACATTCATCACAAAGAACAAGAACTATAAGTGCTGGGGGGTGTGGCAATAAAGGAAATCTTATTCACTGCTAGTGGGAATGTAGTCTAGTCCAGCCTTTATGGAAAACAATATGGAGATTTCTCAAAAAACTAGATAGTGAACTCCTATATGACCCAGCTATTCCACTCCTAGGGATATACCCTAGGAACACAATAATGCAATACAAAAATCCCTTTCTCACACCTATATTCATTGCAGCGCTATTTACAATAGTCAGACTCTGGAAACAACCAAGATGCCCATCAAGATTTGAATGGTTAAGAAACAGTGTACGGCCCGGAGAGATAGCACAGCGGTGTTTGCCTTGCAAGCAGCCGATCCAGGACCTAAGGTTGTTGGTTCGAATCCTGGTGTCCCATATGGTCCCCCGTGCCTGCCAGGAGCTATTTCTGAGCAGACAGCCAGGAGTAACCCCTGAGCACCGCCGGGTGTGGCCCAAAAACCAAAAAAAAAGAAACAGTGTACATATACAAAATGGAATATTATGCAGCCATCAGGAGAGATGAAGTCATGAAATTTTTCTATACATGAATGTACAAAGAATCTATTATGCTGAGTGAAATAAGTCAGAGAGAGAGATATACACAAAATAGTCTCACTTACCTATGGGTTTTAAGAAAAATTAAAGACATTACTGTAATAAGTTCCAGAGACAATAGAGTTAAGGGCTGGAAGGGCCGGAAGGAGTGGCTCACGATTTGAAGTTCACAACAAAGAGTAGTGAACACTGTTAGGGAAGTAACTACACTAAAAGCTAGCATGGCAGTGTTATAGAATGAGAGAAGTAGAATGCCTGTCGCGAATACAGCCAGGGGTTTGGGAGGGGGGCATTAATGGTGGGAATGTTGTACTGTTGAAGGAGGGGGATATTCTGTTTATGTCTAAAACCCAAGTATAAACATGCTTATAATCAAGGTGCTTAAATAAAGATTTATAAAAAAAGAAAAATAATAGATATTTGTAATGCATTTGAAATGATTATTGGAATCATGATTATTTGAATATTGTTATTTAAATTGTATCACTGAAATTTTCAAATAAAGTGATGAAGAGATATTAAAAAAAGGAAAACAGTATGGGTTCAGAGAAGGAAAAAAAGTAAAAGTCATTTTAGTTTGTTTGTTTTTTTTGGGTCACACCTGGTTGTGCTCTGGGAGTATGCCTGTTTCTATACTCAGAAATAGCTCCTGGCAGGCAGAGAGGACTATATGAGGTGCCGGGATTCGAACCACCATCCTTCTGCATGCAAGGCAAATGCCTTACATCCATGCTATCTCTCCGGCCCAAAAGTAAAATTCTTGGAGAAAATATTGTCATGGCAAAATACAGAAAATATATTTTTATAAGATTAGCATACTCTATATTGTACATTATAATATAACTCCCATAAGTATCCACTAGAACTCAAGTCAAACTAGAAAGCAAACCTAAGAAACACTATAGAAAGGGGAAAGTATATATTAAGATTATGTCAAGTTCATATAACAAATAGGTAAATCTTATCTTATATGTATATAATTATATAAAATTTTAGGGGATACATTCAGAGGTCCTAAAGATTTGCTCCCGATTCTATGCTTTATGATCCCTCCTGGCAATATTCATGTTACTGCAAGAAGTACTGAGAATCCAACGAGGCATAAAAAACATGCAAAACAAATGTCTTAACCCCTATAAGATATCCACAGCCCCCTTATAGATATTTAAATTTTTTAGTATATTTCTTTAAATGGATAACAATATTTTAACATTAATAAATACATTTCAATATATTTATGACTTCAAAATTTAAAATATATACTGTCAAATTCTTTTGTATAGATTATACATAGAATGACCCTTTCTCAATATTAAAATTAACAATCTTATAATTTTATTACTTTTATTTTTTAATAATTTTTAAATGACAATAAGTTGACTCTTAAATACTATGATAAACAATTCAGTTTTATGAGCTGTCATTAAGAATCATGACATACCTATTTTTAGTTGTTAAAACCTAAACTTTATGAGATAAGAACAGACATATTTTTCTCATCTCTTGAAGAAGTATTAATTGCTATACTTCTAGCACATAGTTCTTGATAATTAGTAAACATTTAATAAACTATTCATTCAATTATTCAAGAAAAAATAAGAATGAAAGGAAAGAGGGAAAAAAGAAAAAAGAAAAGAGTTAGTAGTTTCCCCTACCAAACCAAAAAATTTTTTAAAAGAAAATTAAATGAAAATACCCCCTAAAACCTTGAAGTTGAATGCAAATATTTAAACATATCAATAGAGTCCCCAGCAAATTTGTTTAGCATCTTATCTTGGTAACCACCAATTGTATACAAGTGATATCAATTCAGTAGAAACCAAAAGTGGACCAAAAGACATAGCAGTAAATGAAAACAAATAGAATCGCCAATATATAAGCATATTCAAATTGCTAAAAAAAGTTTCAATAGCAATTTTTACCATTCTATATAAATTTTATAATATATTTACCACATTAAGATTCTAATAATTGAAGATATTTTTAATTTCTATTATTTTATTAATAAAATACATGCTATTACTTCGTTTTTTATAATATCAATTTATATAAAACTTCAATTTGATATTTATTTTCTTTTATTTTTACATTTCTTATAAGAAATAAAGTTCAGGGGCCTGAGAGATAATACATGGAATTATGTGCTTATCTTGCATACTGCCAACTTATGTTCAATCCCCAGTGCCACATATGGTCCCAGAAAACTGCCAGAAGAGATCTCTGGGCACAGAGCCAGGAGTAAGCCCTGAGCAATGCTAAGTGATGCTCTTCCCTCCACCCCCTAAAAAAGAAATGAAGTAAAAATTATGAGAATAAAAAATAGGAAAATCAAGAAGAAACCTAAACTATAAGCATTTAAATTTTTTAATAAAATTTATGTGGTCATTTATAAGAAAGCTTTAAATATTTTCTATACTTAAGTATATTTTACTTTATCTCAAAAGAGCCTGTATCCACATTGCTGCATGGTTGATCATAATAAATTTGTTTCCAGATAAGTGGGAGTTAAATTATTAAAAAAAAAGAAAAAAGAAGAGAATAGAATGAATAAAAAATAAGTATAATGACAAACAAAATATGTGAAAAGTATTTTATTTCCAATGAGGGTCACTTAATTATTGTCTGAGGGTTTAGTAAGTTCTTGTTGCTAGGTGACCATATTGTTACTTCATTTGTTTCTGAATATTAGGTTAATAATCAGGTACACACTGGCACGATAATATGGGAAAGACAGTTATTAAATAAAAATGGAATTCTCATCTAGTGTGAATTAAACCATTTTGGTCCTAAATTTCCAGAACTATTATGGTACTGTAGCTTTTGTGGGACATTTTTTCAGCTGTTAGGTCTTCTGGAAGTATGAATAAGGTAGGGAGGTGGATGAGGGAGAAAGGAGTATTACCAGCCTACTCCAAAAATTCTGTGACAATCAACCCAAATATCAGCATATCTGGAGTTTGGGTCAGATTGGTATCTCTGCAGAGAGTCATAGAGTCAGTGGAGTTGAACCATAAATAAAGTGATTGTGGGCGAGGGTGCAGCAGTTGTGGCTTCTTCAGTGCAGGGACTTAGCCTTCTCCTCAAGAGATTGTCAGCTTTTAGCTCCATGGCCTGTGTACCCCATATTATTCATGGCTTGGTTTACATATCTTTCAAGAATAGATTAATCCCTATGGATCTGGATGGGTACAAACATGGTGATTAGATTTTGTGATATTGGTTTCCTACATTAAAGTTTTAAATATTATTTTTATGGTGAGCTGTATGCAGAAGACATTAGAAAAAAATTTTTATCTCAAGAGCTGATAACAGGTATGCCTTAAAATTAAGACATTGGGAATTGAACACAGCAAGTAGAGTGTTTTGGCTTGGACATGGCAACTTGGATTTGATCCCTGGCACCCCACATAGTTCCCAGAGCTTTTTCAAATGTTCCCTGAGAGCAAAATAGAATAAAATCCTAAACCTGAGTATCTCAGGTTTGCTCCACCCACAAAATAAAATAAGTGCAAGAAAGTTAGTGTTGGGGTCGGTGTGTACTGGCGCAGCAATAAGGTGTTTGCCTTGTACGTGGCTGACTTATGATGGACTGTGGTTCGATCCCCCAGCATCCCATATAGTCCTCTATGCCAGGAGCGATTTCTGAGCACATAGCCAGGAGTAATCCCTGAGCGTCACAGGATGTGGCCCCAAACCCCCCAAAATGTCACTGGTTGTCCTACCATTTAATATATTTAAATTTTTTGGTAGAATCTAACTGGAAACTGAAATTTATCTCATTTAATTTAATTCAGTTTAATTTCTTTGTATTTTAAATAAAATTTCAAAATCTTTTTATAAGGGTCCAACCAATAGCATAGCATATCAGGAGACTTCTTTGTATGCATCCAACTTGGGTCTGACCCCCAGAACCACATGTGGTTCTGAAGCCCTCTAGAAGTTATCCCTAAGCCGTTTTCAGAAGAAAACCCTGAGAATTACTGGGTATGGCACTAAAAATAAATAAACATAAAAACTCGTTTTTGATCTGACCTTTCTACCCACTTTTATTTATCAACTCACTTTTACTTATTTTACTTTTTGGTTTCTTTTTCAGTTACCCACTTGGAATGCTCAAGTATTACTCCTATTCTGCACTCAGGAATTATTCCTGACAGCACTAACAGTACCATATGGGATAACAAGATCAAACCCAGGTAGACAGCATACTAGGTAAATACCTTAGCTACTGTACTATCACTTAACCCAACATCTTAAACTTTTAAATTTAAATTTTAGTATTTTTTTGTCTTTTTACACAAAATATTTTTAGTTTCTGGGACAGAACATATTATCCTTTACCTTCAAGCCTTTTCTTATAGGAATTTGAAATCAGGGTATATGAACATTATCTTCTCTTAGATGACTCTTTTTTAGCTTCCAATAAAGAAAAATTGCTTGGCCATATGGTTATGATTTTAGGCCACAGCCATAATGATGCTACAAGATCATACCCAATAGTGCAAATGATTTCAATGAAGTGGGTGTGTTCAAGGTCTTACCCACTATATTATTTCGTTATCCCTTTGTAGAAGCCTTATTCATGAAGGGGGTAAGTTGAAATAATGTAGTGATACAATGGGAGTAGAAGGGTAAAGCATTGGATAGATTAGTTGACATAGAGTTAACCTAACCTGATCATTTTGTTCTCACCTATCTATTTTGATCTCAACTAACACATCCAATCAATAAAAGATAATATGACTATGGTGGAAAAAAACAACAGATAAAAGGAAGCTCCAGTCAGGAAAGAAAATGGCACTGAGCCTAGAGTACTCATCCCCAAGGAAGTTACTGTGGCCATAGATTACATTAAGCTGGGATAATAGGGAGCAGTGAGATAGAGAAAACAGCAACAGGTTATGAAGCAGACATCCTTAGCAAGGAGACAAGGTAATGGGATTCTCCTCAGCTAGACAGATTTCAGATAAGGATCACTGAAAGTGATAACAGTGTAAGGGACAAAGCAGATCTAGTCCCATCTCTGTAGTACCATCACTATACAAAGTGAGAATACTGTCATTTTTAAGACTGCTAACTTTGCAACAGACTAATCTGCATCAGTTCTTATGGTTAAAAGGGTAAGCTTTTGCATAAGAGTTGTTAACTATAAGTCTAGTGATTGGCGTTTCAATGAGCACTTTGCCATTTAGGACATTTTCTAATAATATGAGAGATGGAAAAACAAGAAGATTCTCAGACCTTTTTCAGGATCAACCATTAAACACTTATGATTACAACTTGCCAGTATAACAAGACTTATATATAGATAAACTAAACAAAATCAATAAGGCAACTTTTAATTCAGTGTTCCAGAATGTATATTAAAAGTAAAACAGCTAGAAATATTGCTGTTAGTTATTTCCAATGTTGCTGTTGATTTGATGCAAGAGAGTTCTATGCCATCATGAAACTCATAATTGTAATTAGAAGCAGCCTTTATATTTTGTCTAATGCATTGACTAGATATCTTTTAACAACATTTGACATTTCCTCCTCTTTTTTATGTATTTAATTAAGTATATTAGAACATATTATTTGATTATCAATTTAGTTTGATATATATTACATTAAAGAAGAATCCATTGTACTGTTTTCTGTTTAAAATGGTGTCAATGATGGAATGCCAAATGACTCAATATGCAAATATTTTTCATGTAGATAAAATGGATTCCAATATGAACTACTTTTATTTTGCATGATTTTCTTTTTTTTTGGGAGGGGTTTGGACCACACCTGGTAACGCTTAGGGGTTACTCCTGGCTATGCGCTCAGAAGTCGCTCCTGGCTTGGGGAACCATATGGAACACCGGGGGGATCGAACGAGGTCTGTCCTAGGCTAGCGCTGGCAAGGCAGACACCTTACCTCTAGCGCCACCGCGCCAGCCCCACATGATTTTCTTAATAAAATATTTCATATTGTCTTTTGGTCTACTTCTCTTAGAAACAGTTGCTTTTATTCAAATAATTATGTATTTGCTATCACGGAGTTGCATTCCCCATCTGGACCAAGGTTAAATTTAAGATATTGATGCAATACCATACAAATAAAACTGTAGTTTCATTCATATGAATCAAGTTTCATGCCACTATTATCCATATGAAAATAGCAAAGCAAGCAGAAATATGATTTTCATTAGATTTAAAAAATCATTTTGAAATAAATCAAAATAGTTTATCAATTTTATAATTTTGGATAAAGAAATGTGCAAATCACTCACTATATATAATTCCACATAATCAAATGTTTCTAGGGAATTTACATCTGGATACATTGGTCCCTATGGTGATAGTGGGAGGAGTAGTCTTCTGAAAGCAACAACAGTTTTTTTTCCTAGTTCTTTTCTCATTACATGGTATATTGTAAATTGTCTCCAAGAATCTTGTTACAACATTTAGTTGTTTAATTTTAGGTCAAACTGAAGGTTAGTTTTGACTCATATTAAATAAGGGCAGAAAAATAGAAAAGAAGACATTGGTGATAAACCAGTGTTTAATTCCATTTTAGAAAGCTATCAACTCCTTTTGTAGGATCATGCTGGAAATGGCAAAAGCTCACACAAATATACAGTTCTGTATCATTTGTGGGTTAATAAAAACAATTTATATGCAGGGTAGTGAACATGAAGAAAAGTTATGGAAAACATTTCTCACCCAAGGACAGTATACCAGATGTGCTAAGACTTATGGGAGCAATCAGAGGAGACCAAGTCTCTGCAGCAGGCCTTATTAGTTAGACCGTGACCCAGCACCTTCAACTTATTAAGCTGACGAAAACTTCAGTGATTAAAACCAAAGAAAAGGTCAGATACAAACCTTCAGAATGTCCTGCACTGATATTTTCTTATAGGCACTATACCCTCATGAACAGACTGATTTTACGTATTAAAATTAGACATTTGAACCAAACAGCAGAGTTTGAGGGACATTTTAGTAGATGGTATATCCTCAAAATTTCTCATATATAGTTTTAAAATTCAACTAGCATTCTGTAGAAATATGCTTTTAATAGTGACCAAGACCAAAGAATTAAAAATAAAATTGCTTATATATATAATCAGTGCTACAACTGGAACAAATTTATGTTGAGGTTAATATATTTAGAGACTAGAAGGCAAGTATAACTGCATTTACAGATGAAATATCTTGAAATAAACTGACAGAACCTTATAGTCAATACATGTTAAAGTTATAAGTTATCAAGGGTTGAACGTTGAATAATGCTTCAAGTTGTACTCTGTGTGTGTGTGTGTGTGTGTGTGTGTGTGTGTTAGGGATTGAACCTAGAGCCTCTACACATGCAAGACTTCATCTCTGAACCACCTTCCTAACTCATATGTTGAGTGTAAATATTCATTGGGATAATTACTGTTCTGGGCTCTTTCTTGGCATCTCCAAAATGTATGATAACACACATATACAGACTTAATGCATTATATATAATATATAAATATATACATAATAATTATATATTATATAATGCATCAAAATGTACAAAATATTATGTACAGATAAATAAGCATAATGAATATGCTAACAGAATGTTAAAGGTTGCCCTTCCTATAGTCTTGAAATTCAACATGTATCAATTCGATGTACATCAAAACCTTCACATATCTCTTGAAACAAAAAACTCTCCTCTTTTTCCTTACAATGTAAATGCCTTAGGATTTGGCACTGCTGCTTTTAGATACAATTCTAAAATCAGTACAACTATCAAGAGAGGGCTAAATAAAATATAAACTATAATTCCATGTAGTGCAATGGGTGAATAGATTGCTAGAGAGTGTCTTTCTTTAGTTCTCTCAAAGGTGATTCTACTATTTCATAGAGGCACTTTGAGATAGAAGGGCTCTGCAGAAATTGAATTCTCACATACAGAGGTGTTAAGGGAGACTTATCCAACAGCAAACTGGATAAAGCTTTAGAGAGTCAAAAATTTCCTCATGGTCACTGGGATTTTCCATTCTCAATTCCCTTCTCTGTTTCAGAATTATAGTTGATTCAAAAAAATATCTTAAGTTTAAATAGACATTTGAAGCTAACTTTTGTTAAGTGAATTTTATTACATAATTTTATTACATAAATTCAGCATATTAGAATTTTGATTAACATTTTTATTTATGAGACATTTTTGTATGTATATTACCGACAGTATAAATAAGAACAATCTTGGAAAAGAAGAAAAATACATTGATAATGCTGGCAAAATGTATATTCTTTGGTCTTGGTCTTTTATATGAAGTGACTTCTAAAAAAGATCAGAATAGGAAAAGCAAGAGTATCATCCAGCTACTTCTTTCTCCTTCCTTCCTTCCTTCCTTCCTTCCTTCCTTCCTTCCTTCCTTCCTTCCTTCCTTCCTTCCTTCCTTCCTTCCTTCCTTCCTTCCTTCCTTCCTTCCTTCCTTCCTTCCTTCCTCCTCCCTCCCTCTTTCTCTCTCTCTTCTCTCTCTCTTTCTCCCTCTCTCTTTCTCTCCCTCTTTCTCCTCTTTCTCTCTTTCTTTCTCCCTTTCTCTCTTTCTCCCTCTCTCTCTTTCTTTCTTTCTTTCTTTCTTTCTTTCTTTCTCTTTCTTTCTTTCTTTCTTTCTTTCTTCTTTCTGTCTTTCTTTCTTTCTTTCGTTATTTCTTTCTTTCTTTCTCTTTCTTTCTTTCTTTTTCATTCATTCATTCTTTCTTTCTTTCTTCTTTCTTTCCATCTTTCTTCTTTCTTTCTTTCTTTCTTTCTTTCTTTCTTCTTTCTTTCTTTCTTTCTTTTCTCTTTCTTTCTTTCTTCTTTCTTTCTTTCTTTCTTTTCTTTCTTTCTTTCTTTCTTTCTTCTTCTTTCTTTCTTTTCTTTCTTTCTTTCTTTCTTTCTTTCTTTTTCTTTCTTTCTTTCTTTCTTTCTTTCTCTTTCTTTCTTCTCTTTCTCTTTCTCTCCTCCCTCCCTTCTTCCTTCCTTCCTTCCTTCCTTCCTTCCTTCCTTCCTTCCTTCCTTCCTTCCATCTTCTTTCTTTCTTTCTTTCTTTCTTTCTTTCTTTTCTTCTTTCTTTCTTTCTTTCTTCTTTCTTTCTTTCTTTCTTCTTTCTTTCTTTCTTTCTTTTCTTTCTTTCTTCTTTCTTTCTTTCTTTCTTCTTTCTTTCTTTCTTTTTTCTTTCTTTCTTTCCCTATTCTTTCTTTCTTTCTTTCTTTCTTTCTTCTTTCTTTCTTTCTTTCTTTCTTCTCTTTCTTTCTTCTGCCACACCCGGTGATGCTCAGGTATTACTCCTGGCTCTGTACTCAAAAATTACTCCTGGTTAGGGGACCATGTGGGACACCGGGGATAGAACCCAGGTTCATCTCGGTCAGCCATGTGCAAAGGTAAACTTGCTATTGCTCCAAGCACTCATCACACTATTTCTATGAATTAAAAATAGAAGAAGTTATTGCTACTGTGAGAGAATGGTTATATGTGCTGTGGTATATCAGAAAATTGCGGCCTGTGCGACAAATTATATTTCTTAAGCATTATCCAAAAATGTTCCTGATCCTAGACTGTTCCTAGGAATAGAATCAGGATGCCCAAGATTCTGATAAAACGCTCACATTGACCTTTATCATCTAATCTTTTATGTATTGCCTCTCCCCTCATCCCTTTGTCTCTCCTACCTCCTCATACCCAAACCCTGAACCATTATCTTCCCCTTATTCAACCCCCCTTATCCTCAGTTCCTGATTGGGTAGACACCAAGACTGACACCATCCAGCTCCTCATTGAATGACACCCTCTCGGTCCCCAGCTCGTGCCTATACAAACAACTACAACCAACACACCTGTTGACCCATGCTTGGTGGCCCCTCATGCCCCCATCAAACTATGGACTGTTGCATGATATCGGAATCAGCTTCAGCATAACCCCTAGTTCAAGGACAATATAAGGTTCTGTAATGCAGCAAAACATGTCTCAAACTCAACTATCACCTGTTGTCTTCAAATACCCTTGTTTTCGTTCGTTTTGTTTCTTTTTTTTTTTTGGTTTTTTTTTCAGGCCACACCCATTAGATGCTCAGGGGTTACTCCTGGCTATGTGCTCAGAAATCGCCCCTGGCTTGGGGGGACCATATGGGACGCCGGGGGATCGAACCGCGGTCCTTCCTTGGCTAGCGCTTGCAAGGCAGACACCTTACCTCCAGCGCCACCTACCCGGCCCCCTTTTTGTTTCTTTTTAAAACATAAAATGGTCACATGTATCTCTTTTGTATATCTCAGATGTATTCCCTTAACATCTATAACTCTTTTCAAATATCCTCATATAGTGACAATTTTGCCCACTAGATTAGTTATTTGATGTTTGATTTTCCCCCTGTGAGATCCGTTTTATAAGCAATACTGGTAGAAGAGTAACTCTGTATAGATTTCACGTTAATACCAAGTTACTGGAAATGTTGGACTTTATTCGTTGACCTCCAGATGCACCAACAATATCTTGTGGCATTGCTTCTCTTTTGCATAGGTACATTAAAATGGGAAAATAATACATGGGCAAACAAGTTCTTATCTAATAGAGATGGGAACACAAATTTGGTAATGTAATTAGGCCTTTTACCCTGAACATTGGCATAAGGATTTGGCTCAGGTCTCAGAAGAATGGGCATCGCCCACACTATGGAAACAACCACAATTGTCTTTAACATTCTCAGGATCCAAGCCTCTACCAGAGAAGACCTACCACTACTTTGGCATTGACTTACTCCAAAGAGTACTCCGAACACCAGGCGACTCAGCGACAGTCTGCATGAAGGGCAGATTGCTCTGCATTTAATGATATGCTGAAACTAGAGGATGCTTCACATCAGCCTGACATCGACGACGGAAATGCACAGAATCCAGAGTCTTTAAATATAAAAGTCTGATACGAACTATAGCTAAAGTGTGAAAAAGTTTCACCGGGACCTTGAGAATGACTGGAGTTGGATAGACTGGTAATGCCTGGAACCCAGAGTCTGTCTTATGCCAATAAACTTCTGGGGTGAGGCCTTTTTGTAATCAGGTCAAGAATTTTTTTTTCCATTTTCTCCATTTTTCTGGACCTATGCAAACATTGGCGATTGCCACTATCACACCTTTACATATATTTTTTTAACTCTTATCCTTTAAGGAAAAAAAATACAACTTACTGAACTTAAAACAAATTACTGTAGTAGAATGCCTGTCTCGAATACAGGCAGGGGATGGGAAAGGGGGGAGGGGGTAATGTATGCACTGGTGAAGGGGGGTGTTCTGGCATGACTGTAACCCAAATATGATCATGTTACTTAAATAAAATATATTTAATAAAAATATAATCCCATCAAAAATGGGGAGAAGAAATGAACAGACACTTTGACAAAGAAGAAATACAAATGTCCAAAGACACATGAAAAAATGTTCACATCACTAATCATCAGGGAGATGAAACTCAAAACAACTGTGAGGTACCACCTCACACCACAGAGATTGACACACATCACAAAGAATGAGAACGAACAGTGTTGGGCGGGGATGTGGAGAGAAAGGAACTCTTATCCACTGCTGGTGGGAATGCTGTCTAGTTCAACCTTTATGAAAAGCCATATGGAAATTCCTCCAAAAAACTGGAAATCGAGCTCCCATACGATCCAGCTATACCACTCCTAGGAATATTCCCTAAGAACACAAAAATACAATAGAAAAACCCCTTCCTTCATCTATATTCATTGCCAGCACTATTTACCATAGCAAGACTCTGGAAACAACCAAGATGCCCTTTAACAGACGAATGGCTAAAGAAACTGTGGGTACATATACACAATGGAATATTATGCAGCTGTCAGGAGAGATGAAGTCATGAAATTTTTCTTATACATGAATGTACATGGAATCTATTATGCTGAGTGAAATAAGTCAGAGAGAGAGAGAAAAACGCAGAATAGTCTCACTCATATATGGGTTTTAAGAAAAATGAAAGACATTCTTGCAATAATAATTTTCAGACACAAAAGAGAGAAGGGCTGGAGGTTACAGCTCACCTCATGAAGCTCACCACAAAGAGTGATGAGTTTAGTTAGAAAAATAACTACATTTTGAACTATCCTAATAATGAGAATGTATGAGAGAAACAGAAAGCCTGTCTAGAGTACAGGCGGGGGTTGGGTGGGGAGGAGGGAGATTTGGGACATTGGTGATGGGAATGTTGCACTGGTGATGTGTGATGTTCTTTACATGACTGAAACCTAAACACAATCATGCATGTAATCAAAGTGTTTAAATAAAATATATAAAAAATAAATGTGATACAAAAACTTAAAGACAAAAGAAATAAAAAAAATTAAAAAGAAAGGAAAAGAAAACTTAGACATTACTGTTGGGGCTGGAGAGATAGCATGGGTTAAGGCATTTGCCTTGAGTCCAGAAGGACCGTGATTCAAAGCCCGGCATTCCATATGGTCCTCTGTGCCTGTCAGGGGTATTTCTGAGCATAAAACCAGGAGTAACCTCTGAATGCTGCGGGAGTGTCCCAAAAACCAAAAACCAAAACCAAAAAAATCATTACTGTAATAAGTTCCAGAGACAATAGATCCAAAGGCTGTAAGAGCCAAAGACCAGCTCACAAGTTGAAGCTCAGCACAAAGAGTGGTAAATGCCTGTTAAGGAAATAACTACACTGACAAACTAGCATGCCAATATTAAAGAATGAGAGAAGTAAAAATACAGGCAAGGGTGGAGAAATGGAGGGCATCTATGGTGGGAATGTTGCACTGGTGAAGGGGGTATTCTGTTTATGACTGAAGCCCAGCTACAAACATGCTTTGTAATCATGGTGCTTAAATAAAGATTTATATAAAATTTTTTAAAAAGGATTCTAAATTCAACGTAATTATTCCATCAGCTCAAAAATTATTTTTATGTATTTGATATAAATAATTTTTGGATAAAGAGTTGTGAAAAATATGAAATTCCTAAAACTTTTGTGGTTTGTTTTATGTAGGGCCTCAAATTTAAATCCCTTTCTTCCTGTTCCCTTACCCTAGAACTTCTGAATGTAGTTCTGGCATCTATCCTTAGATCCATAGTATTGTGCTGCTAATATTAAACTGATTTAGCATAAGTATACAATGCATGTACAAGTATGAAGATGAATATATTCAGAAAGAGAAAGTAGTTTTAAGTGAGTGACTAAAATAATATTAATTCTATGAATTGTATTTCTTCCAATACACCAGAGATAGTTTTAAGAGTAGGGATTAATACTTACTGTCAACAGCCATTCCTAAACTATCATCAAGTACCCATATAGAAATCAATATTTGTATATTGCCAAATCCTTTAACTTGACTATCAGTACATTGGGTTAGCATGATAAAAAAGTTTTTTCAATCTGATTTTCTGTACTGGAATATAACTTCAAAATGTTCTTTAAAAAGTCTTTTTGTTTATTTTTGGGTCACATACCCACGATGCTCAGAGGTTTTGCACATGGCTTTGCATTCAGAAATTATTTCTGGAGTTGCACAGGAGTCAATAGGGGTGCCAGGGATTGATATCCTAGTCAGCTGCATGTGAGGCATGTGCCTTTCCTGCTGTTTTACCTCTCCAATCCCCTTTCCTTGTTTATCTTTAATGTCTATGTCAAACATCTGAACAAGCAAGAAACATAATTATTTACTGAATAAATCAATAATTCATTGTGTGATCATTTCACTTTGTTTTCATATTTCTTCTAAATTTAAACATCAGAGTCTGCCAAAAGCTTTTATACACTATTTTAATTCTATTTTAAAACGTAAAGAATTTTCAGTAAAAAATTGAAATGGTTGTTTTTACTAGTGCTACTCTTTAACTCACAGAGTAAATCATGTTTGATTTGATGAGTAAGTTATATTTAGACATTTATCTGGCAACACACGAATAAATTTCTCTCAGCCAATAGATAAATGTACTGTTTTTTAAATAATATATTATAGCATGTGGAATTTACTCTGACAGCTTCTAACAGCAGTAATAGCTAACACTCATATCACATTTACTGTGTACTAGACTAGTAGTTAACTTAAAACTACTTGCCAAGCATGAGTTAGGACTTTGCATATGTTAATTTGTTTAATCTTTCTTCATACTACTGTGAAGTTGATGTTATTTTCATTTTACTATAAGAAAATGGAAACATAAAAAAGATACATTAAGTATTCTGAAGTTATATAAGCTGGTAAGTGATAAGAGTTAAGAATAAAAATCATGTGTGATATTGTGTTAAAAGGAAATACTATTTATACATTAGACATTCACATGAGCCTAAAAAGGGTGTCTAAGCTTTGAATTTTCTAATTACTGAAAGAATTTATTATGTCTAATTTTTATGTTAATGACTCTTGGAAAGCACCTGATAATGTAGGCTGGGTATAAGGAAACCAATTTAAAGTAAATGTGTAGTCCTATTCCTGACTTCTAAAATATAGGAGAAAAGTAGAGGTTGAGTTATATTGTCAAAGGTCAGTGCTTTAATGTCTAAGAATGATTGTCTAAGAAACAAGGCCTTCATGCCACGCTTAGCAAAGTATGGAAAAATCCCAATGCCTCAACAATGATGAATGGATCAAGAAGCTATGGCAATGTAATACTACGGAATACTATGCAGCTCTTAGAAAGAACAAAAAATCGTGCAATTTGTGGCACTATACATGGAACTTCAGACTATCTACTGAATAAATTTAGAACAAGGAGATAAACACGAATTATGTCTCATATGTGGGGAATTAAAATACATAGAAAGTAACAATCAATAGGCTAAATGTAATACAAAACTGAGTTGGTGAGTTATGGGGTTGAAAGGGAAGGTCTTTGTGGTGCAGAGGTGGGTACAATGGGATGTAAGAATTATGTGAATGAGAATTGTCACAAACAGTATTATAAATAATAGAATCTGAGCCAATTATAATTTAAAAATTAATAAAAAATGACCACTGCAAAAATGAAAGGAAGAAATGAGAACTCTAGATAAACTCAAAAGGAACAACATTAGAGAGCTTTCAGGTCAGAAATCGCATTTCTATAAGCTAGCTTGCAAGGCTCCAAGTAACATGATAATACATTTTTCCCTTTGTTTAGGATCTCACCTCATTTCATATCTGGATATTGATAACTTTTCTTTTTAATACATTTATGGTGTAACAAGTAAAAAGATTTCATGATTTTCATGAGCCATTCTAGAAAAATTACTAGATCTTGAGTCAGGGATTGTAGGAATCTGTCATTTTTAGATCCGTAACATAGAAAACAGTGCGGGCTTTTGACTGGTGTATAAACTGGCAGACAAACTTAGAATCTACCCCTAACCTGTGGAACCTATGCTATCTACTGGTAGAAAAAATCAAAATTGAGATGATTCCTGTACGCTCTCATAGTGTTTAAGAATTACTTATTAATATAGGAAAGCTTCTACATGCACTCATGTTGAATCAGATCCAGTAACCCTTAGCTCTAGGCCATCTGGCTTCATGGTCAATGAACCTGATCACCATACAGAATTCTCTTCAAAGACTGCCATTTTAAATAACATTTAGAAAATGAACTTGAGGAAGGAAATGATTAAGCTATAAGAATAGAAAAAAACATAATTATAAATACTACCTACTCAGAATAAAGTAATATCAATATAAGACCGGGAGAAATGTATTGCTGATGATATTCATAATGTATGAAGCTTATCATTATATGATAAACATAGACATTAGCCAAGAGTAATCAGTGTTAGATAAGAAATATTGTCCACCTGGGTTGACTCTCCTTTTCACACTTCCAAATTTCTCTGAATCTTAGCCAAGAGAAAGGATGTACCTGAGGCTACCAGCAGCTTTTGTGCCTCTCAGTTTGTGCCCCATCTGTTCAAGAGCATTACCCTTTCTCTCCCCAAACCCATACCATTCAGCTCACAGTCAATCTCATTAACACTACTGCTCTTTCGAACATACTTCCACTACTGATTTCATTGGGCTAATTTTAAGCAATCAAGATAGGAAGTGGGAAGGAAGTTGATAACATTGGTGGAGAAAAGTTAACACTGATGATGGGTTTGCTGTTGGAACATTGCATTTTGTTTCAAAACAAAAATCTTTGCATATCATGGTGCATTATTAAAAATATTAAAATAAAATTAATATTAAATATTAAAATAAAATTAAGTTGATAACATTGGTGGAGAATAGTTAACACTGATGATGGGTTTGCTGTTGGAACATTGCATTTTGTTTCACAACAAAAATCTTTGCATGTCATGGTGCATTATTAAAAATATTAAAATAAAATTAAAATATTAAAATTAAAAATATAAACAAAACATCAAAGCATATTGATAATTATTAATATGACATATAGAAGTAGTTTATAAATTATTACCCTAAGGCTTAGAGTCTAAGCAATGATATAGAATAAAACATGAGAATTATTCTAAAAACGGATAGGGAAAAATGTTTTACCTTCTGATTATGTTCAACTGAAATAAAGCTTCACTTAGGTATTATCTATTGGCCCATTTTGTTGTTTCTTATTGGATAACAACAAATAATACTATAAATTATTTAATAGCAATTGAAATAAGCGTGGAAGTATAGAAAGTTTCTTGAGTGTTTACATTGTGTATTACACATGTAATTTATTATATCCTCTTATACTCAATAGTATAATTGTGTTATTTATCTCATTTCAAAGTTTAAAACAGGTAGATATATAATCTGATTTTTGCACATACTAAGGTAAGCTCTTTTATTTCTCAATTAAAGAATGCATAATGAGGGACGAATTGATAGTACAGTGTGTAGTGTGTTTGCCTTACACTTGGCTGGGTTTGTTTTTAATCCCTGGTATCCCATCTGGTTCTTAATCACTGCCAGGAGTAATTCCTGAGCATTACCAGGTATGGCCCAAAATTAAAAAATAAAAACAAAACAGCTTTTTCAAAGTCTGAGAGTCAGTAGATTCAGAAATAAAATTTAATATGATTTTGTCCTGGCTTCAGATATAATTTTTTTCCACAATACCCATGATGTAAAATATACCTTTTAAATACATTTTCAAAATTATGTGTGGAATTTAATATGCATAGCTCAGGAATAAAATTCTAGGTGTTAGATTTAAAGCAACAATAATGCAAATAATCAGCTAGATAATGATGTACTTCTGAAATATTTTTATAAGGAATTTATTGGCAGTTTGAGTCAAAAGGAAAGTGCACTTGTGTCAGTATATTTATTAGTGAGCATTCTCTACTGAATTACGTATTTTTTCATATTAAAATTTAAGGTGTAATCATTATATTTACCAAAAACATAGGATCTATAATAATTCCTTTAGAATTACAATCTTGACATTGCAAGCTTGTATTGAAATTTGGGGACTTAAGCCAAAGTTCTGTGGAGCTGTACTATCTATGAAGATAACAGGTTATCATTTATTTATTATTGGTCAATTAAACTATATAATATATGAAAAGTATTTGACACATCTGAAACATAATAATTACTCAATATGTATTTTATTATTAAACACAATAATATTTAATTACAATTATGTAACTGCATTATGTATATATAACTATGATGATACCAATATAATATTTATAGATACTTCTATGGCATTTTAATTTATATCTTTAATACTTTTTATGTCTATAAATCTTACATGCCACTAATACTTTAAAATATTTTTAAATACTTTTAAGTACTAGTTAATTTAATAGGTTCTCAGCATACTTCACTGAGGTAAATATCATTCCATCCAACTGAGATAAGGACATTCCTGATTCTATGATGCTTAATAAGAAAAAATTTTATTCATGTTCACTTAGCATTAGAAAAAGATATTTTGATGTATGGACTCGCCTTTTTTGTTATTAAATCCCATTTTTCTATATAGATGACAAAAAAGGAAAAAATATTCTAATATTTAGATAGCATTGTCCCTAAACTCCAGTTTCCATCCTGAATATTTCCTCACTATACAAGTTTTCAGAGCCATGGTTGGGAGGCTGAGTGCTTCAGCTCACACACATGTGGCCTACCATAAATGCTTTCATCCACATCTCCCACCACCTCATAATGAGTCCCTGGTGGTGATCTGTTAAGAAATAGGCTGTCATCTTCAAGTTGGCACTGGCTGCTTTCGGCAGCATTGCTTCTGATGATGTGTTTGTTAGGGGGGCCATTTGCTAATCCTGATGAAGTATCACTAACATTAAGCTTCTTGAAAATGAGCTTGCTTTGCTAATCTAAGAGCTGTGGAACCTTTGGGATTATAATGCATAGTAATGACTAAGTTTGGTTCCAGACCACCTGTCTGTGACAAAGGGCTGGGGAGTTGAGACATCCCTGAGATACATTCTGCGCAGGAAAAGAAAGGGAAAGAAATATGTCTCTCCATTGCAAATTTCCTTCTTATTCAGTGACAGTTTACACCCCAGGGGTTCACAGCCTGGCGATTTTTTTTGCAATGGGTATTTTACTTGTCTCGCATTATCTCCAGATTAAAACTAACACCTTAACTAAGGAGAGGAGTTTATCATGAAGGTTTAAGACAGTATACTGCAATAACTTAGAGAAAATTGCGTACTGTTTTCTGAGGTTTATGATTCTTAAAAGCACTTCTATAATAGTGGCTTTCAAAGAAAATAAAGTAAAATTTAATCTTTAGCTGCCATCTTAATCCTGTTGTGTGGTCAGCAGAAGATCTACACGAAAACTTTCCATACATCAATTCTTAGTCATGTTTCTCTGTTTCTATCATTCATTTACTTCCCATGTATTATATTACTAGAGGATTCCTATTTGCCCACAGCATTCACATACTATCTGACCTATCTACATCTATGACCTACATGTATTTCAGAGGATAATAACATACATTTTGCATCATCTGGAGTCTATTGCATTCAGAAATCAAGTGGTGAATGAAGACAAAGCATGTGATTTCCTGTGCTCCTTCCAATGGAGCAACAATTTATCAGTAACTCAATTACTCTGCTCAAGGGATTTAGTATGATTACCAGAGTTATAATTCATACTAGATTCTATTAAGTAAGACCCACCTTCACCATCTCTTGCCTTTTCAAATCTAGAAGTTGAAAGTTTCTAAAATGGCCTAAATTCAGGCTCTTTATTCTTCTTTGTTAGTTTCATGGAATTTTGTTCATACCTAGGAAGAATTTGGTGGTAGTACTCCTTTGAATTACTCCTTTATAGTGTTAGACATTTTTCCTGAGGGAAATTTGACTACTTAAAAGCTATATACAAACTTCTGAGAAGAACTTGGAAAATAAAGCATGGCAACAACTATGCTTTTTCATAGGTTTAGTATAATGGAAGTATGTCTCAAGTGATCAAAGATAGTAGAGGTGGAAAGAATTTACTAGTTCGGAAAAGCATAAGTGAGGAAAGAGTGAAGCATAACACTGAATGTTATTTAATATTTAATATGTTTTAGGTATAAAATCAGGAATTTCAGTTAATTTAAAATTAACTGTATATTTTTATATTATATCAATTAAAGTCACACTGGTATCTTAAAATTATTTAATAATAGTTTCCCTTCATATTTTTCTCACTTCAATAACAATATGAAGAAAAATATTTTTATAAAGTACAAAGAGAAAATTGTTTCATACAAGTTATGATAATTAGTCCATTTCAATGTTCATGGTAGTTAAACCATAGAGTGCATAGACTTTAAGCATAGTAGTGACAAAAATAATAATGCAAGTTTCTAAGACCTTTGGCATTCATAATTATAGAAAGTCTTAGAAAAGAAGAAGATATGGTATAAATTTTTTCCCAGGAACAATCAAACAATATAGAGAATGAATTATAGGAATAATAGATTTAGAGGACAAAAAGGTTTATTGAAATAAACTTCTCACCTTTTAGATTTTCATTCATCTTATAAAAAATAGCATTGTTTATCCTATGGACATATTCTCTAAAACTATCTTATCTCAGAAAGAATTTTCTTGTACAATGTATGAAATTCTCTAGTGATAACTGAACCTAAGATATCAAAATTATTCAGGCTTCTTGTATGGAGATATCAGCTATAACTTCTTTAATGCTTCATTTGGAGAGGAAAAGATAATAAAATACATAAACAAAATTTGAGTGTTTTGGTTTGTTTCTCTGGGCCACATCAGTGGTGTTCAAGACTTACTTCTGACTCTGCACGCAGGAATTAGTTTGGGTAGTGCTTAGGAGAATATAAGGATGTTATGAATCGAACCCAGGTTAGCCTTATGCAAGGCAAGTGTCTTACTCACTATACTATAGCTCCAGCCCCAAGCATCAAAATTTTCTGAACAATCTCAAAATTATACATAAAATTCTTTTTTTTTAAATTTAAACACCTTGATTACATACATGATTGTGTTTGGGTTTCAGTCATAAGGAACACAACCCATCACCAGTGCAACATTCCCATCACCCATGTCCCAAATCTCGCTCCTCCCCACCCGACCCCTGCCTGTACTCTAAACAGGCTCTGCATTTCCCTCATACATTCTCAATATTTGGACAGTTCAAAATGTAGTTATTTCTCTAACTAAACTCATCACTCTTTGTGGTGAGCTTCCTGAGGTGAGCTGGAACTTCCAGCTCTTTTCTCTTTTGTGTCTGAAATTTATTATTGCAAGAATGTCTTTCATTTTTCTTAAAACCCATAGATGAGTGAGACCATTCTGTGTTTATCTCTCTCTCTCTGACTTATTTCACTCAGCATAATAGATTCTGTGTACATCCATGTACAGGAAAATTTCATGACTTCATCTCTCCTGACAGCTGCATAATATTCCATTGTGTATATGTACCACAGTTTCTTTAGCCATTTGTCTGTTAAAGGGCATCTTGGTTGTTTCCAGAGTCTTGCTATGGTAAATAGTGCTGCAATGAATATAGGTGTAAGGAAGAAATTTTTGTATTGTATTTTTGTGTTCTTAGGGTATATTCCTAGGAGTGGTATAGCTGGATCGTATGGGAGCTCGATTTCCAGTTTTTGGAGGAATCTCCATATTGCTTTCCATAAAGGTTGAACTAGATGGCATTCCCACCAGCAGTGGATAAGGGTTCCTTTCTCTCCACATCCCCACCAGCACTGTTTGTTCTCATTGTTTGTGATGTGTGCCATTCTCTGTGGTGTGAGGTGGTATCTCATCATTGTTTTGATTTGCATCTACCTGATGATTAGTGATGTGGAGCATTTCTTCATGTGTCTTTTGGCCATTTGTATTTCTTCTTTGTCAAAGTGTCTGTTCATTTCTTCTCCCCATTTTTTGATGGGATTAGATGTTTTTTTCTTGTAAAGTTCTGTCAGTGCCTTGTATATTTTAGAGATTAGCCCCTTATCTGATGGGTATTGGGTGAATAGTTTCTCCCACTCAGTGGGTGGCTCTTGTATCCTGGGCACTATTTCCTTTGAGGTGCAGAAGCTTCTCAACTTAATATATTCCATTCTGTTAATCTCTGCTTTCACTTGCTTGGAGAGTGCAGTTTCCTCCTTGAAGATGCCTGTAGTCTCAATGTCCTGGAGTGTTTTGCCTATGTGCTGTTCTATATATCTTATGGTTTGGGGTCTGATATCGAGGTCTTTAATCCATTTGGATTTTACCTTCGTACATGATGTTAGCTGGGGGTCTAAGTTTAATTTTTTGCAAGTGGCTAGCCAGTTGTGCCAACACCACTTGTTGAAGAGGCTTTCCTTGCTCCATTTAGGATTTCCTGCTCCTTTATCAAAAATTAGGTGATTGTTTGTCTGGGGAACATTTTCTGAGTATTTAAGCCTATTCCACTGATCTGAGGGTCTGTCCTTATTCCAATACCATGCTGTTTTGATAACAATTGCTTTGTAGTAAAGTTTAAAGTTGGGGAAAGTAATTCCTCCCATATTGTTTTTCCCAATGATTGCTTTAGCTATTCTAGGGTGTTTATTGTTCCAAACAAATTTCAAAAGTGCCTGATCCACTTCTTTGAAGAATGTCATGTGTATCTTTAGAGGGATAGTGTTGAATCAGTATAATGCCATTTTGATGATATTAATCCTGCCAATCCATGAGCAGGGTATGTGCTTCCATTTCCGCGTGTCCTTTCTTATTTCTTGGAGCAGAGTTTTATAGTTTTCTTTGTATAGATCCTTCACATTTTTAGTCAAATTGATTCCAAGATATTTGAGTTTGTGTGGCACTATTGTGAATGGGGTTGTTTTCTTAATATCCATTTCATCCTTATTACTATTGGTGTAGAGAAAGGCCATTGATTTTTGTGTGTTAATTTTGTAGCCTGCCACCTTGCTATATGAGTCTATTGTTTCTAGAAGCTTTTTGGTAGAGTCTTTAGGGTTTTCTAAGTAGAGCATCATGTCATCTGCAAACAGTGAGAGCTTGACTTCTTCCTTTTCTATCTGGATTCTCTTGATATCTTTTTCTTGCCTAATCACTATAGCAAGTACTTCCAGTGCTATGTTGAATAGGAGTGGTGAGAGAGGACAGCCTTGTCTTGTGCCAGAATTTAGAGGGAGGCTTTTAGTTTTTCTCCATTGAGGATAATATTTGCCACTGGCTTGTGGTAGATGGCCTTAACTATATTGAGAAAGGTTCCTTCCATTCCCATCTTGCTGAGAGTTTTGATCAAGAATGGGTGTTGGACCTTATCAAATGCTTTCTCTGCATCTATTGATATGATCATGTGGTTTTTATTTTTCTTGTTGTTGATGTTGTGTATTATGTTGATAGACTTATGGATGTTAAACCATCCTTGCATTCCTGGATTGAAACCTACTTGATCGTAGTGGATGATCTTCTTAAGGAGGTATTGAATTCTATTTGCCAGGATTTTGTTGAGGATCTTTGCATCTGCATTCATCAGTGATATTGGTCTGTAATTTTCTTTTTTCGTAGCATCTCTGTCTGGTTTAGGTATCAGGGTGATGTTGGCTTCATAAAAGCTATTTGGGAGTGTTTCCATTTGTTCAATTTCATGAAAGAGTCTTGCCAGGATTGGTAGTAGTTCCTCTTGGAAAGTTTGAAAGAATTCATTAGTGAATCCATCTGGGCCTGGGCTTTTGTTTTTTTGGCAGACTTTTGATTACCATTTTTATTTCATCAATGGTGATGGGGGTGTTTAGATATGCTACATCCTCTTCTTTCAACCGTGGAAGATTATAAGAGTCCAAGAATTTATCCATTTCTTCCAGGTTTTCATTTTTAGTGGCATAGAGTTTTTCAAAGTAGTTTCTGATTACCCTTTGAATCTCTGTCATATCAGTAGTGATCTCTCCTTTTTCATTCCTGATATGAGTTATCAAGTTTCTCTCTCTCTCTTTCTTTGTTAGGTTTGCCAGTGGTCTATCAATCTTGTTTATTTTTTCAAAGAACCAACTTCTGCTTTCGTTGATCTTTCGGACTGTTTTTTGGGTTTCCACTTCGTTGATTTCTGCTCTCAGCTTTGTTATTTCCTTCTGTCTTCCTATTTTTGGGTCCTTTTGTTGAGTACTTTCTAGTTCTATTAGCTGTGTCATTAAGCTACTCAGGTAAGCTCCTTCTTCCTTCCTGATGTGTGCTTGCAAAGCTATAAATTTTCCTCTCAGTACTGCTTTTGCTGTGTCCCATAAGTTCTGATAGTTTGTGTCTTTATTGTCATTTGTTTCCAGGAACCTTTTGATTTCCTCCTTGATTTCATCTCGGACCCACTGGTTATTGAGTATGAGGTTGTTTAACTTCGAAGTGTTAAAGTTTTTCTTCTGAGTCCCTTTGGAATTCACAAATACTTTCAGAGCCTTGTGGTCAGCGAAGGTAGTCTGCAAAATTTCTATCCTCTTGATATTATGGAGGTATGTTTTATGTGCCAGCATGTAGTCTATCCTGGAGAATGTCCCATGTACATTGGAGAAGAATGTGTATCCAGGTTTCTGGGGATGGAGTGTCCTATATATATCCACTAGGCCTCTTTCTTCCATTTCTCTCCTCAGGTCTAGTATATTCATGTTGGTTTTCAGTCTGGTTGACCTATCCAGTGTTGACAAAGCAGTGTTGAGGTCCCCCACAATTATTGTGTTGTTATTGATATTGTTTTTCAGATTTCTCAACAGTTGTTTTAAATATTTTGCTGGCCCCTCATTTGGTGCATATATGTTTAGGAGAGTGAATTCTTCCTGCTCTACGTACCCCTTGATTAATATAAAATGTCCATCTTTGTCCCTTACAACCTTCCTGAGTATAAAGTTTGCATGATCTTATATTAGTATGGCCACTCCAGCTTTTTTATGGGTGTTGTTTGCTTGGATAATTTTTCTGCAGCCTTTTATTTTAAGTCTATGTTTGTTCTGACTATTCAGGTGCATTTCTTGTAGGCAGCAGAAGGTTGGATTGAGTTTTTTTTATCCATTTAGCCACTCTGTGTCTCTTAACTGGTGCATCTAGTCCATTGACGTTGAGAGAAAGAATTGTCCTGGGATTTAATGCCATCTTTATATCGAAATTTGGTGTGTCTTTTGGTTAGTCTTGTTTTAAATTAGGTCTTTCAGTTTTTCTCTTAAGACTGGTTTTGAGTCTATAAAGTTTCTGAGCTGTTTTTTGTCTGTGAAACCATGTATTCTTCCGTCAAAGCGGAAAGTGAGTTTTGCTGGGTACAGTATTCTAGGTGAAGCATTCATTTCATTCAGTCTTGTCACAATATCCCACCACTGCTTTCTGGCATTGAGTGTTTCTGGTGACAGGTCTGCTGTAAATCTCAAGGATGCTTGCTTGAATGTAATTTCCCCTTTTGATCTTGCTGTTTTCAGAATTCTGTCTCTATCTGTGGGATTTGTTATTGTGACTAGGATGTGTCTTGGAGTGGTTTTTCTTGGGTCTCTTTTGGTTGGTACTCTTTGAGCATGCAGGATTTGATCACATATATTCTTTAGCTCTGGGAGTTTCTCTTTAATGATATTCTTGACCGTTGATTTTTCCTGGAAATTTTCTTCCTGGGTCTCTGGGACTCCAATGATTCTTAAGTTGTTTCTGTTGATCTTATCATAGACCTCTATTTTCATCTGTTCCCATTCTTTGACTAATTTTTCCATTGTCTGTTCATTTGCTTTAAGTTTTTTTTTTTCCAATCTCTCCTGCTGTATGGAATTGTTATGTATCTCATCTTCCACAGCACCAAGTCTATTCTTAGCTTCTGATACCCTGTCCCAGAGCTTATCCATTTTGTCATTCACTTCGTTTACTGGTTTTTTCAGGCCTGTTAGTTGACATGTTATTTCAGTTTGGAGTTTTGTGATTTCTGTCTTCATATTTTTTTTGATTCTTATTTGTGTTCTGTTCCACTCTATCCATGGTTTCTTTGAGGTCTTTGAGCATCTTCCATATTGCTAGTCTAAAGTCCTTATCTGAGAGGTTGATTAGTTGGTTGTTCATTAACTGGTCATCAGAATTGTCATCCTCATTATCTATGTCTGATGCTGGCCTGCATTGTTTCCCCATTGTCACACTTGTATTGTGGGTTTTTCTACGTGTTGTGGTGGTATTCATTGGTTATATGATGCAGGCAGCACACTTCTCTGGCTCCGCCCTTTCTGGATGTGCCGACTTGCCTCCAACGTAGGGGAGTCCTCCGTGGATGAAGCCTCACACAGGATCAAATCTTAGGCCCGGGCACGCAGCAGAGAAGACAGTCTGGAGAGAAATTCTTGCTTCTGTGATCCAACACAGTTCTTAGTGTGGTTTTTTTTCTTCTTGTGATGGTGTTCTTTTTTTAGAAAGAGCGCACGGCTGCGTAGCGAAGTGGAGCTAAGTGCCTTCTGGAGCCTCGTTTTAGCCCACTCTCAAGAGGTTCATGCAACAGGATAGTAGAGAGACACACAGGCAACACTCACAGTTTTTCACAGTCGGGCCCCACTGGACAGGCGTAGTTTTCACTCGCTTGCTGGGCAGCTTCAGAATGCTGTATTTTTGGGGTTCGCTTCCCAGGACTCTGAGGAGAGCTTCAAGAATTTAGAAAATACAGGTCAGGGCTCCCTTCAGGTCCTCTGTTTCCTCAGAAGAAGCACAGCCGGGTGGAGACTCTGCAGGTAGAGCAATCAGCACTCTGCTTGGAAACCCCCACATCCAGCCAATTTTTACTCACTCACTTGCTGGGTAGCTTCAGTTTTTTTTGGGTTCACTTCCCAGGGCTCTGAGGCGAGCTTCCAGAGTTCAGAAAAGACAGAGAAAAGTAGGACAGGGCTCCCTTCAGGTCCTCAGTTTCCTCAGAAGAAGCACAGCCGGGTGGAGACTCTGCAGGTAGATCAATTAGCACTCTGCCTGGAAACCCCCACATGCAGCCAATTCTTACTCACTCACTGGCTCCATACCTAAAATCTTTTCTTTCTTATTTTCTTAAATATACGTTCTTGTATTAATATTTTTAAATATTTTCTAACAAATTTTGTCATAGTAAAATATATGTGTTCTGGCCAATTTGGGTAATTATATTGTGATATAAATCCCAGATTCTAAAATTTATTTATTACTAAATTCATTATTTATTTAAAGGAAAAAACCTACCTTATTTAATAAAATAGAAATGATTATATTCAGTGTCAAAATTTGTAGCTGAGCATGATATAAGTGAGTAAGTTAGAAATAGAAGTGAAAAGTAAAATTAAGTGTAATTGGTGTCATTTACTTGAAATGCATAAAAATACTTTCTCTTATGAATTAAGATTAATATGCTACTTACTGAGATTTTGTTCATTGAAGCACTACATATAAAATGGTGATTTAATTAGGCTATACTATAGAGCTGAAGTGTTTGTTAGGGCTCCAGATGTGGCTCAGGGATTGAGCATTTGTCTTTCAAGTGTATAGTTCTGGGTTCCATCCCTGCACTTAAGTGTATGTTAGTACCATGTATATTATAAAATTATACCAGAGGTTTCAAACTAACGGCCCGGGGGCCGTACAACATTTTGTGGCCCGCGGCTGGCCTTCAAATATAGTAGTATTCGTGATTATTCGCTTACCGAATAATCGCAATAAAAATTTCATTAGTAAGAAAAAAATAACATTAAACATTCGCGTACCCCAAGCAGTTCCATTCGGGGTATGCAGATGTTTAATGCGATTTTTTTGCGATTTTTTTCTTACTAATGCGATTTTTTATTGCGAATATTTGGTAAGCAAATTATCGCGAATACTTTGTGCTAGCACAGGTGTCATTTCTGCTGCTCCTGCCCGCTTTCCCTTGCATTATCGGAGGCCTAAGCGAGAGAAGGGAGAGAAGTTTATTACAGAATTAGATTTTGTCATACCTTCATCATGACTTCATCAAAGCCTGCAGTGAAGAAAAAGATTGATGACGAGCACAGACAATTTCAGGAAAAGTGGGAGACACAGTATTTCTTTGTTGAGCACAGGGGCATCCCTACATGTCTTATTTGCTCAGAGAAAGTTGCAGTGCACAAGGAATAAAACTTGAAACGCTATTATTCAACTAAACATGCTGAGGAATGTGCAAAATATCAAGGAAATGAGAGAGCCAAGTGGATTGCCAGTCTTAAAGCATGTCTAATGAGGCAACAAGATTTCTTCCAGAAAGCAACCAAAGAGAATGTTGCATCAGTCGAAGCTAGTTACATGGTTAGTGAGATGATTGATTGCTAAGGCAGGGAAACCATTCACAGAAGGAGAGTTTTTTGAAAAAAAAAAATGCATGTTACGGGCTGCAAGTATTATCTGTTCAGAAAAGAAAGGTCAGGAATTACTCCTGGCTCTGTACTCAAAAATTACTCCTGGTTAGGGGACCATGTGGGACACCGGGGATAGAACCCAGGTCCGTCCACGGTCAGCCATGTGCAAGGCAAACTTGCTATTGCTCGGCCACTCATCACACTATTTCTATGAATTAAAAATAGAAGAAGTTATTGTACTGTGAGAGAATGGTTATATGTGCTGTGGTATATCAGCGTAATGGAGAAATTTTATAACAATCTAAAATTTTGATTTGTCACACATATTCATAGACATATTAAACGGTAAATAAATTTAAAGTACATAATGTTAAGTGAATAAAAATGTGAAATTATGTGTTAACTTTAATATCATTTAAATGTATTATTTAAAATGTGTGTGCTTAGATTAAAATTATAATATAATATAAAACACTAAGATATCAACCAGGGTAATAATTGGTGGTTAGAGATTGGATTAGTGATTTTATTACTTTTTATATTGCTAGGATTTTTCTAATTTCTATAAAATTTATATAGTATCACTAATTTAATAGTACAAAAAAGGTGATTTATTTTAGTGATATAATGCACCATATTTTAGGTGATTATTTTATTAACTATCTAAAAACATAAAGATTCTAAATTCAGTTTAAAATTGGAGAAATTAATGCCTCACATATTTCCCCCCAAGAATTGCTTTAGCTACTTTTGTGTGTTGCAAATAAATTTCAGGAGTATTTGGTGCACTTCTTTGAAAAATTTCATGAATATCTTTAGTGGGATTGCTTTAAATCTGTACAATGCTTTGGGGAGTATTACCATTTTAATGATATTAATCCTGCCAATCCATGAGCAGGGTATGTGTCTCCATTTCCTTGTGTCCTCTTTTATATATTGAAGCAGGCTTTTGTAGTTTTCTTTGTATAGATCCTTCACCTCTTTAGTTAAGTTGCTCCAAAGATATTTGAGTTTGTGGGGCACTAATGTGAATGGGATTGTTTTTTAAATGTCCACTTCTTCTCAATCATTATTAGTGTATAAGAAAGCCATTATCTTTTGAGTGTTAATTTTGCAGCCTGCCACCTGCTATATGAAACTACTGTTTCTAGAAGTGTTTTGGCGGAGTCTTTAGGGTTTTCTAAATATATTATCATGCAATCTGCAAACAGTGAGACCTTGACTTCTTCCATGAAACTGGAATAAAAAAAGACCCTCAGATAAGTAGAATAGACCTGAGTATTCAGAGAATATTCTCTAGACATACAATCAATTAACCTTTGATAAAGGGGCAAGAAATCCAAAATGGAGCAAGGAAAGCCTCTTCAATAAATGGTGTTGGCACAACTGGTTAGCCACTTGCAAAAAAGCGAACTCACACCCCCATCTAATTCCATGCACAAAGATCAAATCCAAATGGATTAAAGACCTTGATATCAGGTATGAAACCGTAAGGTACATAGAACAAAATGTAGGTAAAACATTATATGACATTGAGACTAACAGCATCCTCAAGGAGGAAACATATTCTCCAAACAAATGGAAGCAGAGATAAACAGATGGGACTATATTAAGCTGAGAAGCTTTTTCACCTCAAAGAAAATAGTACCTAAGATACAAAAGCCACCCACAGAATTGGAGAAACTATTCACCTAATACCCATCAGACAATCAACTAATATTAAAAATATACAATGTACTGACAGAAATCAGTCAGAAAATAAAACATATAACCCCATCAAAAATGGGGAGAAGAAATGAAGACACTTCCTCAAAGAAGGAATACAAATGGTCAAAAGACACATGAAAAAAAATGTTCCACATCACTAATTATCAAGGAGATGTAAATCAAAATTACAATGAGGTACCATGTCACATCACAGAGACTGGCACACATTACAAAGAACAAGAACAATCAGTGCTAGTGGGATGTGGAGAGAAAGGAACTTTTATTCACTGCTGGTGGGAATGCTGTCTAGTCCAGCCTTAATGGGAAGCAATGTGGAGATTCCTCAAAAAAATGGAAATTGAACTTCCATATGACCCAGATATTCCATTCCTAGAGAAATGAACACAAAAATACAATTCAAAAAAAAAAAACCTATATTCATTGGAGCGCTACTTATAATAGCCAGACTCGGAAACAACCAAGATGCCCCTCAACAGATGAATGGCTAATGATACGGTGGTACATATACACAATTGAAAATTATTATATTTTGAAATTCAATATGTATACTGAAATTAGTCAATATGTGAGTGATAAGAAAGAATATTATAGTTTTTAAAATTCTAATGACCTGATAAATTATTAAAAAAATTTCAGCTCGGGTATTTGTTATTGTCACATTTTGGAAATATTTTAGGTTTAGTTCCTGGTAGTAGAACACATATCAAAATAGAGTCAATTTTTTCTCATTTTCCATTGTATAAAAATTATATTTATATTTTTCTTTGTATAGTTGGTGAGCATTAGAACTATGATTAGAAAAATCATGCATACTCCTTATTTTAAAATTTACATTTAAAATATGAAACTCTAGCTGAGTTTTCATTTGAAAAAGGGCTCTGCCTTAATATTTATCCTTGCTGTCTGATTAGGTTGATGGTTGCTGAAGGTTGAGTGGTTGTAGAAATTTTAAAAAGAGCAACATAAAATTTTGCACAGCAACTGTCTCTCACTGTCATTAAAGATTTTTTCTGTAGCATGTGGTACTTGAAATTATTTTACCAGCAGTAAAGCTTTTCCAAAACTGGGGTTAATCTTCTCAAATCCTATCATTGTTTTGTCAATGAAGTTTTTTGTAATAATAAATTTTTAATTCTTATTTGACATTTTAACAGTGTTCACAATCTTCACTAGAAATATTTTCTATTTCTAAACCCCATATTCTTTGCTAATACATATGAAATATCTTCTCATTCATTTAAGTTTTATCATGGGATTAAAACAACTGTTACATCTTCAGTATTTCTTATTCTAGTTGACTTTCTGTTTCCACCAAAACTGCAGTTTCTTTCTTCTAATGAGATCTTGAACATATTAAGTATCTTGGAGGTTGGAGTTACCTAAATTCCTATAAATGTTGAAATGTTTCACTTTCAGTCTTGAATCAGAAATTTTCTAATTTATATAACAGTCAACTTTCTTCAGACATTTATTTATTTTGTCCACATCCATTAGATAAACTGCTATCAATAGCATCTCTAGCCTTATAAAATGTATGTCTTAAGATAAAATATACTCAATTATAAATAATTCATTGATTCCCAGACTTCATAATTATATATGTAAAAAACAAAAGCAATATTATCTCTTTGTACATCTCTAATTTTTTCGATGACCAGTTGCATTGATAAAGAGAGTATAATATTTTGAAAAGAATCTGTTTAGTTTATAGGTCTTAATGTTGAGTTTAAAATATTCAGCAAATCATATAGTGAATAGATGTACTGCCAGTAGGCTGGTTTTATTTGCATAATATTGGTAGAGTAGATTTTGCTCATTCTTAAGGGATGAAGTGTCTTTAAAACTGTGATAAGGCACAGATATCAACTAATAATCCCTAGCAACATTATTCTCTAATAAGCAAATCAACTTGTTCTTTGAAGGCTTGAAAATAGGCATTGACTTTTGCTCTCCAGCCATGTAGACCCTAGATAATATTTTACAATATAAGGCTTACTTTATATAAAGCTTATATTTTCCAATATAAACTTACCTTCAAAACCTATTGTTCAGTGCAGATCCTTTCAACGATATTTTTAGCTTTACATTTTAGACAACTTGCTGCTATTTCTAGGTGAACATTGCTGTATCACTCTCCATTTGTTTGCATATATATTATTTTCTTAAAAATCATGAACAAAATTTTATTAATTTCACACTGTTCTCAAGTTTTAATATTTTAATATTTATAGAACTGAAAAGACTTGAAAATTTGCTACACTTCGGGCATTTGTTTAAAAGAATATTGTGGGATTATTGATTTTCTATTAAGAACTGAAGAACTTTCTCCATTTAATCCATAAAGCTATGTTTCTTATATATTGTCCTCTAATTTTCTTTTATAAACTTTTCTTTGCATTCAGCACTTAACTAAATGTTTGGTGAAAAATCTAGTTTTTGGGGCCGGAGTAGTGGTGCTAGAGGTAAGGCGTCTAGGCACTAGCCTAGGACAGACCCAGTTTCTATCTTTGCATCCCATATGTTGCCCTCAAGCCAGGAGCGATTTCAGAGCGCACAGCCAGGAGTACACCTGAGCGTCAATGGGTGTGGCTCCAAAATAAAACAAAACAACATCAAAAGAAAAACCTAGGTTTTTATATACATCTTTTTATTTCATTTGTACACTTAGAAATTATTGTAGGGTTTTTGTCTAATTTCCCTATTTTATTTTAGGGGATGATTGACCTATAATTTCTATCTAAGCCTATTTAATATAAAAATAGAAGGGTCTATAGGATGGTCAGAAAACATATGCTCACTAATATTGCTATTTTTCTATGAGCCCAGTTCTTGGTACATCCAAACAAAAACATCAAAGATAACCCCTTACAGATCACCATAAAGCATAAAATGATAAAAATGCAATCTGGCGGCTGGAGTGGTGACACATGCGGTAAGGCCCTATAGCATGGGGCTTACCATGGTTTAATCCCCTGGCATCCCATATGGTCCCCCAAGCCAGGAGCAATTTCTGAGCACATAGCTAGGAGTAACCTCTGCGATTCACCGGTGTGGCCCAAAACCAAAAGTAAATAAATAAATAAATAAATAAATAAGAAAAATGCAATCTGAAATAATTTGTTATTTAGCAAAATGTAGTAGAACTGAAGTGTCTCCATGCTACTCTAAAAATAGTTCCAATATAATTATTTGCTTGACACTAGGTTTCCAAAAATAGGCCTATCAATAAAACAAAATAAAGAGAAGTACATCAAAGTCATGTCAGTATCTTTATGAGAACTAAATTTTTACATTATTTAATGTTTTTGATATCTGTCTTCTTATAATCATTTGAGAAATAAAAAGCATGTGTTAAGAGCCTCAGAAATGGTAAAATTTTAACCTATAAATAAGATTTATACAATTTTTTTCTGAAAAGATGAGCGCTTATATACTTTAAAAAACACAGTGTGAGAGATAGCGTCAATAAGAAAACTATTATCCCTTCACCCCTCAATCCCATACAGATTTCCCACCTTATTAAAACTCTTCACCCTCAGTTCTTAATCCATTAGGCATCACGACTGATCTCCTATCCCCAATGAAGCAGCACCCAGCACCCAAGCAAAAGGACGACCAGTCAAACCCACACCTCGTCCTCTGCAAGAAAAGGCAACCAACTCACCTGCTGACTCATGCTGCGCGGTCCTCCTTACCAACCCTTTCAAACGTGGACTGTTACTTGAAACCGGACTTAGCTCTAAAAGTATCCCCAATACAAGAACTCTTCCCAAGACCTTCCTGTAGTGATTCTCTTACCAATCTGCAGAAGGTCAGGTTGCGTGATGAAAAGGTACCCGGAAACCCATACACCACAAGAAAATCTCAAAAGACAATGGGGAAACCTATATTTCCATCATAAGTATAAGACCTGTATTACACTACCTCTTTACCTGCTTTTCCCCAAATGTAAGGTAGTCCCTTGCATCACTTTGTTCCTTTAATTATTTTTTTATTTCATTTTTTAAATCATATATATATATATGAGCACATATATTTTTATTTCTATTTTTATCTTTTTTGGGGTGTGACTTATTTCTGTTTTCTTCTTTTTCCACCCTCAAATGCACCGGCAATATAATATAACACCATTTCCCCCTGCAAAGGCACACTATAAAAAGGGGGAAATCTTACGTATAAAAACGAGCTCTTATCTACTAGAGATAAGAACTCATACTTGTTTACAATACAAGGGCATCTCCCACCTTGAAAATATGTCATGTGGTCTCAACTTAGACCCCAGGTGATTAGACACCAACCGTTCAGCCTTGAACCCTGGATCCCAGACATAGAAATGATACAGTTCTTGACAACAGCCACAGGAAACAGATCCCATCCAGAACATCCTGACAAGTGCCAGCTCTAATATAATATCCTGACAACGAGGAAACTGGGAACAACTTAACCTAAAAACAGATTATCATACCTCACCAGCTAACGATAAGACAAAATCAGAAGACTTGTCATTCTTTGGTCTGTCCAAAATGCCAAGATCGCGAATTACAGATGACTGGCTGATAGAACCATGACTGGACTGTATTTTTCTTGGAACCAATAAAAAAGCTCTAGTCTAGGGTTTGAGCTAGGACCTGCACAACAACCATGATCTCTAGTTCCAGAGGTCTGTCTGAGACAATTGCAACGGAATGCATCTTCTGAAAACATAAAGAAAGACGCTATCCCAGGCCCCATCCTAGGATCAGCACAAAGAACAAGACCACCACCCACAGAAAATGGATTAAAATTACACTGAGGGAACAGAACTTCTAGAACCACAAAGAAAAACTTCATAAGTTCCACTCCCTGACCTGTGCAGATACCAAGATCTCTAGATACAGAGGTCTCATTTTATCACCCAGGACGGAGCAGAAGTCTTCCATACACCACAAAAGCACCAAGGGGAGAGTAAATGAACCTGAACGGAGTCTATAGTTAATCACATGACAATATACTTCAAGGGTGAAGAAACCCTGTACCTCATACACCAAGGGAATTTCTTTTTGAGTGACCCCAATATTTACTGTGCCTGTGCAGGAGGGAACAAAAAAAAGAAAGAAAAAAGCAAAAAGCACAAAATAATTTTTCTTATTTATCTAGTCTTTGTTGATTTCTTTGTTTTGGTGTGGATATTGAAGTTGTTGTCTCCATTTATATTTTTTTCTTCTTTTCTTTTCTTACTTTATGTGCTCTGCCATGTTTTTTCTTTACTTCAAGACCATGGCTTTTTTGTGGTGCTTATCTTTATTGTTGGAGTGCTCACTGGATATTTTATTTGACACCTCTTTTTGCACTGTTGTGGTGTTTCACCTTCTTTTCCCCCTTGTCTCTCCAACCTAGGATGAGAACCTCCAGAAGGACTCCGCCCATTTTTGGCATATTTAATTCCCCCCCCCAGCTTATTACTTTTCTCTTCTTCAAATGAAACCACATAACTTGAACTATCTAGTTCCACCTCCCAATTAGAGCGGGAAATAAGGCAGGTACCAAAACCAAACAGGGGTAGGACCACTAAGTAGTAAGCTAGGCACAGAGGGGATCACTTATTCTGGCAGCCTTGGGGATAAGGGAGGAGGATATGGGAGGTAGGATGGGAACGGAGATGGAGGGAGGGCAATTTGGTGATGGGAATTCCCCTGATTTTATGTTAATATGTACCAAAATATTATTGTCAATGATATGTAAGCCACTATGATTAAAATAAAAATTATATTTATTAAAAAATAGAAAACTATTATTGTGAGTAGTGTTGTGTGTGTTCTGTAGATATGTCTGTATATATATATATATATATATTTGTAGTGTTTATTGATAATGCTGTATAATTTGAGCAAGTACCATGTTAGGGCAGAAAAAAATTGTGTGAGTCTGATTAATAACATTATAACATATAACATTATATTAATAACATTATAGGAAAAAAATTAGAAGTTTTGGATTTCGTACCATTAGGTAAAACACAGACATAACCAAAAGCTATCTAAATATGTGCAATTTGGACAGAAAAGAGAATACATGTAATAATCATTATTTAAGTATTAACAAAATTATTACTTTTAATTTATTTGTTTACTTATTTAGTTTAAGGGCCACACCCATGAACACTCAGAGGTTATTTCTGGCTCTGCACTCAGAAATCTCTATTGGTGGTTCTTGGGGAACCATATAGGATGACAAGGATTTCAATGCAAACACCCCACCCATGTTACTATCTCTCCAGCACCAATCTACCATTATTTTTTTAATCTGACACTTAATCTGGGGGATAAATTTGAGAGTTTCCATTTTGATTAGGTGTTTGTGAAAGATATAATAATAATTTTCAGTCAATGAGGACTGTAAGGTGATGATTTAAAAGAAAATACCAAAGAGGATGGTTTTAACTTTGGGAATTAGTTAATTAAAGACATTGCTTATAACGTATTAAAATATTTTGTTGAAAAATATAGAGCAATTTTCAGGGAGGGACTACAGAGCATGAAAACCTGCAAGACTTTGCAAAAGCCGGCTCCCTGTGTGTGACACCAGGCGGGGAAAACCCACGAAAGTACACTGGCCCAGTGGGGCCCAACTGTGAAAAACTGTGAGTTTGACCTGTATATGTCTGTCTACTGTCCTCTTGCGTGAAACTCTTGCGAGTGGGGCAAAAAGAGGCTCCAGAAACCTCGCTCGCCCAGACGCCATTTTCAGGGAGGGACTACAGAGCATGAAAACCGGCAAGACTTTGCAAAAGCCGGCTCCCTGTGTGTGACACCAGGCGGGGAAAACCCACGAAAGTACACTGGCCCAGTGGGGCCCAACTGTGAAAAACTGTGAGTTTGACCTGTATATATCTGTCTACTGTCCTCTTGCGTGAAACTCTTGCGAGTGGGGCAAAAAGAGGCTCCAGAAACCTCGCTCGCCCAGACGCCATTTTCAGGGAGGGACTACAGAGCATGAAAACCGGCAAGACTTTGCAAAAGTCGGCTCCCTGTGTGTGACACCAGGCGGGGAAAACCCATGAAAGTACATCGGCCAAGTGGGGACCAACTGTAAAAAACTGTGAGTTTGACCTGTATATGTCTGTCTACTGTCCTCTTGCGTGAAACTCTTGCGAGTGGGGCAAAAAGAGGCTCCAGCGGAGCACGGCCGCTTCGCCACGCTACGCGGCCCTGCACTCTTTCTAAGGAAAGAACACCATTGCAACAAGAAGGAAAAATTACACTAAGAACGGTGCTATATCACAGAAGCAAACATTTCTCTCCGGGCTGTCTTCTCTGTTGCATGCTCGGGCCTAAGATTTGACCCAGTGTGAGGCTTCATCCACGGAGGACTCACCTCCCTTAGAGGCAAGTCAGCCCATCCAGAAAGGGAGGAGCCAGAGGAGTGTGCTGCCTGCATCATATAGACAATGAATACCACCACAACACGTAGAAAAACCCACAATACAAGTGTGACAATGGGGAAACAACGCAGGCCAGCATCAGACATAGAGAATGAAGATGACAATTCTGAGGACCAGATAATGACCAACCAACTAATCAAACTCTCAGATAAGGAGTTTAGACTAGCAATATGGAAGATGCTCAACGGACTCCAAGAAACCATGGATCGAGTTGAACAGAACACTAATAAGAACCAAGAAAATATGAAGACAGAAATCACAAAACTCCAAACTGAAATAACATGTCAACTAACAGTACTGAAAAAGTCAGTAAACGAAGTGAATGACAAAATGGATAAGCTCTGGGAAAGGGTATCAGAAGCTGAGAATAGACTTGGTGCTGTGGAAGATGAGATACATAACAATTCCATACAGCAGGAGAGATTGGAAAAAAAACTTAAAGCAAATGAGCAGACAATGGAAAAATTAGTCAAAGAATGGGAACAGATGAAAATAGAAGTCTATGATAAGATCAAGAGAAACAACTTAAGAATCATTGGAGTCCAAGAGACGCAGGAAGAAAATTTCCAGGAAGAATCAACGGTCAAGAACATCATTAAAGAGAAACTTCCAGAGCTAAAGAATATATGTGATCAAATCCTGCATGCCCGAAGAGTACCAACCAAAAGAGACCTCAGAAAAACCACCCCAAGACACATCCTAGTCACAATGACAAATCCCACAGATAGAGACAGAATTCTGAAAACAGCAAGATCAAAAGGGGAAATCACGTTCAAGCAAGCTTCCCTGAGATTTACAGCAGACCTGTCACCAGAAACACTCAATACCAGAAAGCAGTGGTGGGATATTGTGACAAGACTGAATGAAATGAATGATTCACCCAGAATACTATACCCAGCAAAACTCACTTTCCGGTTTGAAGGAAGAATACATGGTTTCACAGACAAAAAACAGCTCAGAAACTTCACAGACACAAAACCAGTCTTAAGAGAAAAACTGAAAGACCTAATCTAAGACAAGACTACCCAAAAGACACACCAAACTTCGAAATAAAGATGGCGTTAAATCCCAGGACAATTCTTTCTTTCAACGTCAATGGACTAGATGCACCAGTTAAGAGACACAGAGTGGCTAAATGGATCAAAAAACTCAATCCAACCTTCTGCTGCCTACAAGAAATGCACCTGAATAGTCAGAACAAACATAGACTTAAAATAAAAGGCTGCAGAAAAATTATCCAAGCAAACAACACCCATAAAAAAGCTGGAGTGGCCATACTAATATCAGATCATGCAAACTTTATACTCAGGAAGGTTGTAAGGGACAAAGATGGATATTTTATATTAATCAAGGGGTATGTAGAGCAGGAAGAATTCACTCTCCTAAACATATATGCACCGAATGAGGGGCCAGCAAAATATTTAATACAACTGTTGACAAATCTGAAAAATAATATCAACAACAACACAATAATTGTGGGGGACCTTAACACGGCTTTGTCAACACTGGATAGGTCAACCAGACTGAAACCCAACAAGAATATACTAGACCTGAGGAGAGAAATGGAAGAAAGAGGCCTAGTGGATATATATAGGACACTCCATCCCCAGAAACCTGGATACACATTCTTCTCTAATGTACATGGGACATTCTCCAGGATAGACTGCATGCTGGCACATAAAACATACCTCCATAATATCAAGAGGATAGAAATTTTGCAAACTACCTTCGCTGACCACAAGGCTCTGAAATTATTTGTGAAATCCAAAGGGACTCAGAAGAAACACTTTAACACCTGGAAGTTAAACAGCCTCATGCTCAATAACCAGTGGGTCCGAGATGAAATCAAGGAGGAAATCAAAAGATTCCTGGAAACAAATGACAATAAAGACACAAACTATCAGAACTTATGGGACACAGCAAAAGCAGTACTGAGAGGAAAATTTATAGCTTTGCAAGCACACATCAGGAAGGAAAACGGAGCTTACCTGAGTAGCTTAATGACACAGCTAATAGAACTAAAAAATGCTCAACAAAAGGACCCAAAAATAGGAAGACAGAAGGAAATAACAAAGCTGAGAGCAGAAATCAATGAAGTGGAAACCCAAAAAACAGTCCGAAAGATTAACAAAAGCAGAAGTTGGTTCTTTGAAAAAATAAACAAGATTGATAGACCACTGGCAAACCTAACAAAGAAAGAGAGAGAGAGAAACTTGATAACTCATATCAGGAATGAAAAAGGAGAGATCACTACTGATATGACAGAGATTCAAAGGGTAATCAGAAACTACTTTGAAAAACTCTACGCCACTAAAAATAAGAACCTGGAAGAAATGGATAAATTCTTGGGCTCTTATAATCTTCCACGGTTGAAGGAAGAGGATGTAGCATATCTAAACACCCCCATCACCATTGATGAAATTAAAACAGTAATCAAATATCTGCTGAAAAACAAAAGCCCAGGTCCAGATGGATTCACTAATGAATTCTATCAAACTTTCCAAGAGGAACTACTGCCAATCTTGACAAGACTCTTTCATGAAATTGAACAAACAGAAACACTTCCAAATAGCTTTTATGAAGCCAACATCACCTTGATACCTAAACCAGACAGAGATGCTACCAAAAAAGAAAATTACAGACCAATATCGCTGATGAATGCAGATGGAAAGATACTCAACAAAATCCTGGCAAATAGGATTCAATGCCTCCTTAAGAAGATCATCCACTACGATCAAGTAGGTTTCATCCCAGGAATGCAAGGCTGGTTTAACATCCGTAAATCTATCAACATAATACACAACATCAATAACAAGAAAAATAAAAACCACATGATCATATCAATAGATGCAGAGAAAGCATTGATAAGTTCCAACACCCATTCTTGATCAAAACTCTCAGCAAGATGGGAATGGAGGAAACCTTTCTCAATATAGTGAAGGCCATCTATCACAAGCCAGTGGCAAATATTATCCTCAATGGAGAAAAACTAAAAGCCTTCCCTCTAAATTCTGGCACAATACAAGGCTGTCCTCTCTCACCACTCCTATTCAACATATCACTGGAAGTACTTGCTATAGCGATTAGGCAAGAAAAGGATATCAAGGGAATCCAGATAGGAAAGGAAGAAGTCAAGCTCTCACTGTTTGAAGATGACATGATACTCTACTTAGAAAACCCTAAAGACTCTATCAAAAAGCTTCTAGAAACAATAGACTCATATAGCAAGGTGGCAGGCTACAAAATTAACACACAAAAATCAATGGCCTTTCTCTACACCAACAGTAATAAGGATGAAATGGACATTAAGATAACAGCCCCATTCACAATAGTGCCACACAAACTCAAATATCTTGGAATCAACTTGACTAAATATGTGAAGGACCTATACAAGGAAAACTATAAAACTCTGCTCCAAGAAATAAGAGAGGACACACGGAAATGGATACACATACCCTGCTCATAGATTGGCAGGATTAACATCATCAAAATGGCAATACTCCCCAAGGTATTATACAAATTTAATGCCATCCGTCTAAAGATACCCATGACATTCTTCAAAGAAGTGGATCAGACACTTTTGAAATTCATTTGGAACAATAAACACCCTCGAATAGCTAAAGCAATCATTGGGAAAAAGAATATGGGAGGAATTACTTTCCCCAACTTTAAACTGTACTACAAAGCAATAGTTAACAAAACAGCATGGTATTGGAATAAGGACAGGTCTTCAGATCAGTGGAATAGGCTTGAATACTCAGAAAATGTTCCACAGACATACAATCACCTAATTTTTGATAAAGGAGCAGGAAATCCTAAATGGAGCAGGGAAAGCCTCTTCAACAAGTGGTGTTGGCACAATTGGATAGCCACTTGCAAAAAATTGAACTTAGACCCCCAGATAACATCATGTACGAAGGTAAAATCCAAATGGATTAAAGACCTCGATATCAGCCCCAAAACCATAAGATATATAGAACAGCACATAGGCAAAACACTCCAGGACATTACAGGCATCTTCAAGGAGGAAACTGCACTCTCCAAGCAAGTGAAAACAGAGATTAACAGATGGGAATATATTAAGTTGAGAAGCTTCTGCACCTCAAAGGAAATAGTGCCCAGGATACAAGAGCCACCCACTGAGTGGGAGAAACTATTCACCCAATACCCATCAGACAAGGGGATAATCTCCAAAATATACAAGGCACTGACAGAACTTTACAAGAAAAAACATCTAACCCCATCAAAAAATGGGGAGAAGAAATGAACACACTTTGACAAAGAAGAAATACACATGGCCAAAAGACACATGAAAAAATGTTCCACATCACTAATCATCAGGGAGATGCAAATCAAAACAATGATGAGATACCACCTCACACCACAGAGAATGGCACACATCACAAAGAATGAGAATAAACAGTGTTGGTGGGGATTTGGAGAGAAAGGAACTCTTATCCACTGCTAGTGGGAATGCTGTCTAGTTCAACCTTTATGGAAAGTGATATGGAGATTCCTCCAAAAACTGGAAATCGAGCTCCCATACGATCCAGCTATACCACTCCTAGGAATATACCCTAGGAACACAAAAATACAATACAAAAACCCCTTCCTTACACCTATATTCATTGCAGCACTATTTACCATAGCAAGACTCTGGAATCAACCAAGATGCCCTTTAACAGACGAATGGCTAAAGAAACTGTGGTACATATACACAATGGAATATTATGCAGCTGTCAGGAGAGATGAAGTCATGAAATTTTCCTATACATGGATGTACACGGAATCTATTATGCTGAGTGAAATAAGTCAGAGAGAGAGAGAAAAACGCAGAATGGTCTCACTCATCTATGGGTTTTAAGAAAAATGAAAGACACCTTGTAATAATAATTTTCAGACACAAAAGAGAAAAGAGCTGGAAGTTCCAGCTCACCTCAGGAAGCTCACCACAAAGAGTGATGAGTTTAGTTAGGGAAATAACTACATTTTGAACTGTCCTAATAACGAGAATGTATGAGGAAAATGGAGAGCCTGTCTAGAGTACAGGCTGGGGTCGGGTGGGGAGGAGGGAGACTTGGTACATTGGTGATGGGAATGTTGCACTGGTGATGGGTGGTGTTCTTTACATGACTGAAACCCAAACACAATCATGTATGTAATTAAGGTGTTTAAATAAATTTAAAAAATATATAGAGCAGAGTAAAAGGCAAAAGGATTATAAAGAGCGAACACTGGCTTAAAGGTTAGCAAGAGATATTTTGTTCATCATAAATAGGTTAAGTTTCTTATAGCAAATTTAAAATAATAGTATCTATCTTTTTGCATTTTAAAATTGTATGTAATATATAATCTTATGTCATATCAATGTCAAGAAATAGTTATAACATGGAGCATAAAGGTGGTACAGTGTGTAAGACACTTGCTTACATGCACCATACCGGATTTAATTCCTGGCCACATATGCTCATTTGAGTATCATCAGTAGTGATTCCTGGACATACAGCCAGGAATAAATTCAGAATACCACTGGATATGTCCTTCCATAAACAAAGAGGATATATATATAATATCAACCTCGATTTTCATGTTAAAAATTAAAAATTTTAAGGAAAGTAAATGATTTGTTAAAGGTTTTGCCATAAAAAATGAAGTTTGGGGCTAGAACTCTCTTCAAATAATCTTGATCTTTTAGGGGTGGGGGCATAAGCGTTGGCGCAGCAGTAAGGTGCCTTGCAAGCATTTGACCTAGGACGGGCCACTGTTCGATCCACTGGCATCCCATAGGGCCCCCCAAACCAGGAGCAATTTCTGAGCACATAGCCAGGAGTAATCCCTGAGCGTCACTAGGTGTGGCCCCCCCCCAAAATAATAATAATAATCAGGATCTTTTTACAGTTCCCAGTTTGACATATTTTTCAACTACTCAGGTGAAAAAAGAATTTTTAAGGAGACAATGCTCAGAATCTGGCATAAGCAGAAAGCCAAATTCAAGTATTATGACTGGATATTGTATTTAGATCTTGCAATATGTCCCAGATTCAGATTATTGTTTTTATTTTAATCTGTATTTTGATAGGATCAAGATTTATCCTCTCTGATTGATCTCAGGCCTCCTGAATGGAATTTCTTGAATACTGAACTAATTTTTATAAATGTCAATTCTCAACTCACCTGCTCTTAAGGAGAAAATGGAGCTGTTTGCATTGGCATTTCAAATCAAGTGGTGCTTGATCAAGCAGAAAGACTTGTACATTTGTGAAGCATATTCTTGACCAAAGTCTGTGGGGACAAACAGTATATCAATAGGTAAAGTATATCTCCCATTTCTGAAACATTAGAGTGATTCATTTGGGATATTAAAGATATTTCCTCTTTTCAAATTTCGTTTATGTGATAACCTTAAAATGAACTGTATTAGGAGATTCAGAGATCATGGTATTTTTTAAGATGAGTTTTTCTTCAGACAACCTGCAGAGGCAAAGGACAAAAGTCTATTTTACCATTTAATTCTATAAATGTATTCACTTCTAGTCATCAAAGACCTCACACCATTTCATTTTTTGTGTGTAGGAAATGCTTTTTTTTTTTGCTTATCCTCTTCTTGTTCCATAAAATATCAGTTTAGATATGTTAAAGTTATAGATACAATCAGATGGTATGAAGAAGATATAGGAATTTTAGATCTAAATAAGATATCAATAAAAGCAGCTACTGCCTTTGAAAATGTTAAGATGACAAAACTGTCCTATTTCAGCTTACCTTACTCAATGCCTAGGATCCTATGAAATTCTGGCTAAAGTATTTAACTTGAATTTGTGCATATTTTCCAGTGTTTAATACAGCGGTGTGGACTGTGGCTGATGCCATTTGTCTATTTTCCCTTTTGTTTATATTCTAATTCATTTAATATGTATGGTGGGCATGGTGCCATTCTGACTTTTAACTCTAATGGAGAGAGCATAAAAGTTGACTGGGAACCTCCAGGGAAAATCAAGCTTTAATGACAATTTGAGTGTAAAATCTGGTCTCTGGAAGAAAGGTCACCACATCTGCATAGCCCCTGGAGTCAGGCTTAGAGCTCTGTCTGCCTTCAAATAAAGAAGCATTTTGCTATGTCTTTACGCTGCTTTACTTCGAGGTACAAGGAGCACATGACAGAATAGGGGGGACTGAGTGATGTTTGTGCATGTTTGACTGCACTCTGCATTCTAAGAGAAGACTTTGGAGAAACCTAATCAATACTACAAGCATGTCCTGGACAGCAGCAGTGCTGTTTTCATTCTGTTACAATAATGAATTGAAGTCTCCCAACAGCAGGTATAATAAGCACTACTCAACCCTTGATATTCAATCACCTTTAACTGGTTATATCTATCTAAAATTCACTGTTAACTGAGGTTTTACAATACCCTATTGGCAACCTTTTATGGCTCTCTGCACAAAAATGCAAAAACATCAAAAATGCTTCTCACTGCCATCTACTCAGTGTTTCCCTTTATTTGCTAAAATGTTTTCCATTTTTTATTTAAAGTCCACTGGAAGACATTCAGACATTGTGCTCAGAATGAAGTGGTTTTTCCTTCAGTTTGAAATTATTTTCGCCATTATTGTTAGCCTAGAGTTCATATCTTCATCATTTCTGGTTGTGAAGTGATTTTGTGTTATCTAGATCCCCTAAAGCAAGCTAATTTTTTACAGATAGAATGAAAGGAGACCATTTTTTTCCCCCTCACAAGTCTCACTTGATTTGGGAAAAGCTGTTATTATCTGATCACTTCTTTTTTACTTATTTAAGGTTTTTGTTTTATTCTACAGAATAAAAAGCAAATAGCAATACAAGTTATGCATTTTTGAATTGCATATTTCTACTTTAAATCACACGAGGCAAGAAATTAAGAGCTCATGAAACATTCTGGAGAAAATTTAAGTTTAGAATTATAAACTAAATATGAATAACTATATCTTAATATATCCTACTAGTTCTATATTTTACTAAATCATTTTATATTAAATACAAAGAATCTAACATTTTTGGTTAATTTGACAGATTTTTGAACAAAGATATTTATTCAGTTAAAGACATGTTAAATAATATTAAATTATATTCTTAAATTTAAAGTTTTAATTTATCAATTCACAATGTCACATATAAATAGGACAAATTTGACCAAAATTATATCCTGGACAGGTCTCTATTTACAGATCAAAACTTGTTCATAATCAGTTCCTCTTTGAACCATGGGTTTTTTAAAACTGTTTCAGCGAATTCCTTGAAATATTCATTCTACTATGTAAAATTTACAAAAGCGTGAAAAGCAGAAAACCTAAATAGGTTATTAGTACATAATAATACTTATTATTTTTTTCATTCTGTATGATTGGCAAAAAGCATAATTTATATAAATATTTGAAAAATCAACATATTTAATAAAGATATTGTAAGTCATTTTTATAGTTTATGCATTTGAGCATTCATAAAAATTATAAGATATAATTATATAGAATATAATTTAAAGATATGATTTAATAATTATATATTTTGTGAGTAGGATTTAAAATAATAAATTTTAAACTTATTTTATTTTTTGATAAAAAAAAACAGGCAAGTTCCTACTACAAAACAAAACAAAAAAACCTAAAGGGTTACATCAAAGCAAAGGTGGGAAAACTAAACTTAGCTTTTATAATAAAAATAGTGTCAAAGTCAATTTCCCTTTCTACTACCAAGTAATTCTGAAATGTTTTGAAGTAACACCAGACTTCAAGTGTGCAGTCTGCAAAGTATCACCAATATTTTCACACATGTGGTAATGATTTTCCTCACACTTAAAAGTAGATCCACTTTTAACTATAATCACAGTTCTTTTAGAAAAAATAGAATTATCTTGGACAGATTTGTTAAAAAATTTTTGATTATGCTTAATGAAAGATCACTAACTTCTAATACTTCAATAGATCACATTTTGAGAGGGAAGTAAAGTGCCTTAATCACTATAAATCCTTATTACCTAAGCAAAGAGTAGAGACACTAGGCTAATACTTTAATTATGTACATTATTATATTTTAAAAAGATACAATTTTAGTAATTGATCATCATAAAATTGTGGAGATCAAAGACACATTTAAATAGCCTGATATTTATCATTTTAAATGTTATTTACAGGTGATAAAATCAAAATTAAGAACTTTTACAGTATTTATAAAATATCAATTGTTTATCTTTGAAAAATAGAATTCTAATAAAATTTTGAAAATGAAGTATAGTTTATCTCAAAGTATGTTAAAGTATATGAGTTTGTACAATAGAGTTGTCATAATGAAATAAGAGTTGAAAGGAAAATAATTTAAATTAAGTATCACAATCAGGGTCCTTCATTTGTTTTAATAAAAATATAAAATGATATGTACTTTATATAAGATGACTAGAAGCATTAGAAGATTGTGAAAAGTCTTTGCTTTTTAATCAAAAAAATTTTGTACATACCTCTATTCAAGACATGGAATAAAAGTTATTGAAGTTCAAACATTAGTTAAAACACTTTCATAATTAAAACACAGAAATGATTTAATAAGTTCTATGAAAAGCCAATTTGCATGAGATCAGCACCTAGCTTACAACAAATGAGTGGTAATGGATTGTTGGCTTGATTTTATACTACTTGACATCAGATTACAATACACTGAATAAATGTTAACCTATAATCCCTTTAGTAAAAGTGGGCATTGTTTGTCTTCCCTTGTAGAGACCACATTGATTTTCTTTTATTGGATGCTCAACCACTGCACCTTAGATTGATTACTTTGAATTAAATGTGCAGAGAACATTTTTATTATTCTAAAACAGCAATCTAAACATTAAGGAGATGCACTCCCTCCCTCCCATTCCTTCTGTACTACAGAATGTATATTCAGCCATACCATTTAGATTTCTTTATTTTTCCCATTTTGTTTCAGGGCTACTATGATGCTGACCCCTACTCTGCCCCTGTGACCCTTGACCCAGACACATCTGACCAGTCAAGGCTCTAGGGGTAGCAAATTAATAGAAGCCTTGCTTGTTAATTGCATAAAAGAAAAGCCAAAGAATTCATCACCTCAGTCATGGCCATTGCTTCCCTTTGACCTCCCTCTCCCACAAGACTTTTGCTGGTGGTCACATCTGTGGTTTTCGTATAGCCTACATATTTGCCATATAATTATTCAGCATCAAACCTTATTAATCAAATCGATGCTGTGTTTTAAATGGAAATTGCAGGATTAATACAAGCATTCATTTCATCCTGAAACTCTTGATGGCTTTAGCACATGAAATCCAATTGGAATATAAAAGAAGGGATGTAGAAACCTGATTGAATTAGGGGAGGCATGGTGCACATTAAATTACATATGCCAGCAGGGTTCTATGCTTTCATAGTAAAATACTGTTGTAGTTCATATGTCATATACCTCTTGTGATTTTCTGTTATTCATTAGCACTCTCAGGATAAGCAAGTATATAGAAGTCGCCATTCTTGTAAAACTATTTTAAATAACTTTTTTGTCTTCAAGTAAAGCATTGTTATGACTATATCATTAAGTTTAAGAGATAATCACAAATAGTATACTTTTTAATAACTATATTATAAATTTCTTTATGCCATTGGAAAGAATTAATGAGTATATAAAAATCACCTTAAGAAACGTTCTTACTCCAAATATTTATATAGTAGACTATCAATAAACATTAAATTAATACATAGTTTTATTTAGATAAAGAAGGTCAATTTATATTATTTCAGAAAATACTACTTGAGACTGAGACTTTGAAATAAAAGTCAGAGTCTTTTATTGACAAGTATCACAAAGATATTAGCAAAGTTCAATAGCTTATTCTTTGGGGTTAACCCTGACCTCAAGAAAGATTAGCACTCGCACATCAATAACCTAAGGAAATAGATGAAATTACATTCTTTAATGCTCAATTTGTAAATTTTGAAACGTTCAAGAAATTCTTTGCATCATAGATATTTTCTTAGATCACTTTTTGGTTTTTATCTTTATGAACATTAAATAAACCTTGCTCTTAAATAAATAGCTCCCTGACTGCTCTGGAGAAGCTAGTGGTATATTTTTATATGATCATTTCAAAGGATTTTTAACTGTAAAGGATAATAATCAAAAATAAATTAATTACAAAATAGCAATTTAAGTGTGCTCAGTGTGAGGGGAATGCTGGCTTATCATTAGAAGATCTAAATTATATAATCAATCTTCAAATAATTTTATTATTTTATATCACTTTTGAGGCTTTTTCTCAATTATTAAGTTTAAATTCATTGAGTTTGTCCCAAATTTTTACTTGATAATATAAAGGTTCATTCATAAATGATACTGTGTGAACTGGAAAAAGTGGTGTTCCCTTTACACAAATTCAAACTTAATGTCCAATTTGAGTTTTCTCTTTACATAAATTTAATTAGGAGTTGCCAGACTTTCTACTATAGGTGTTAGACTTCATACATTATTTTGCATATGGTTAGATATTTGTACAATGATATTCTTTCTACCAATTGTGTTGGCTTGCTTTCAATGATTGTCTATTATCATATTAAACTCGTTTGCTTCCCAATAATAACCAATAAACATCATTTAGTTTATGGAATTCAAATAAAATTCATGGTATAAACAATGGGATAAGAGATCTTATTAAGAAAAATTCCTATAGATAGTACATATACAAGCTAATTACCTTCCAGATTCAACTTTGTTACTTTTAGAGAATATATATGTATATTGTATGTTTGGTTTACTTGAAAAACTGGTAACTGAACAGGAAGAATACTTTTGGTCTCTGACTATAGAAGCTAATCTTGACCTGCATGTCATTTTTATATATTAATAATTATTACTTTGACCAAAGTGGATTACAAATCATTCACAGCAGTATTTCAGGTACATAGTGACAATGAATCGGTGGCATTCCCACCACCAATGTTGTCCTCCCTCCACCCCTGTTCCTAGCATGCATCCCATATCGCCCCTTCTTTACCTCCCAGGCTGCTAGTATGAGTGGTCCCTTCTGTGTCTAGCCTGTTATAGATTGGGTATCAATTCTGTTGTAGTTGGCTTTGACCTGCATATCATTTTAAAGTTAATAATAGTTCAAACAATAGGTACCTCCTTTAAAACACATGTTATATTTCCATTTTATTTTGTTTGGGGGCCACAGCTGAAGGTGATAAGAGTGGGTACCAATGGGATGGCCAGTATTTAACCCAGGTCTGTCAAGTGAAAGGCAAGCACCCTACCCACTCTATTTTTATGTCTCTATTTAAAACTTTTGAAATATATATTCTTCAAAATATTCCATCTAATCGTAAGAAAAAAGGTGCGCCAGAAAAATGTTTATAAATGTACTTAGAAAAGTTTACCTAACAAATAGCGTGCTTCTCTTGCCCACTTCCAACTTTGGTTTAATTTTAGCATCCTATGGTTCAATGAACCTTCTACCAGTGACCCCTGAGTGAAGTTTCATTAATAAGCGCCGAGAAACCACAGGGCTTATTAATTTGTAGCCCAGATTCAAAACTTTCACTCAGCAATTATAGAAACGTCTAATTATAGTATATTTTGTGACTATTTTTTTTCATTTTATTTTATCACTAGCAGATTACATAAATTTAATTTTGATATAACATATTCAAATTAATATATACTTTATTACTAGTTTTTTTTTGGTTTTGGGGCCACACCCGTTTGATGCTCAGGGGTTACTCCTGGCTATGCACTCAGAAATTGCTCCTGCTTGGGGGGACCATATGGGATGCCGGGGATCGAACCGTGGTCCATCCTACGCTAGCGCTTGCAAGGCAGACACCTTACCTCTAGCGCCACCTTCCGGGCCCCTATTATTAGTTTTTAATGACATTTAATTATAAAGTAAATTTATTAATCATTTAGAGGACTAGTAACAAGTTAATACATAAGTACTGTTAGAAACTTTCTGTTAGATTCTTTAGGTTTGATTTAAACTTGAAGCTTGAATCAAATTTTATTCAAAACGTATAGTGTTTTTTTTTTTTTTTTTTTGGTTTTTGTGTCACACCCGGCAGCACTCAGGGGTTACTCCTGGCTCCACATTCAGAAATCTCCCCCAGCAGGCTCAGGGGACCATATGAGATACCGAGTCGAACCACCATCCTTCCCCATGAAAGGCAAATGCATTACCGCTGTGCTATGCCTCCGGCCTCTCAGAGTGTATCGTTTTTTTAATAAGGCTACCAAGAGAAACTTACAATAAAATAAAAATCTTTAAAACAAACATAATTTTTAACTAAGCATTGTAATTTGATCTTTTATTGAAATAGCCATATGTATGATAAATATGAGCATTGATAAGTCTGTGTTTGTATGTATAGATATTTAATATATTTTCCTCATTTTCCAGATAATGACAAGAATAGTAGTTGTATATAATGAGAATTTTAAATAGTTCTGAAAAATATTCCTATGAATATTTACAAGCAAAACATATTTTAAAGTCAATATATTTAATAAATAAAAAACAATTTTATGGGGCTGGCGAGGTGGCACTAGAGGTAAGGTGTCTGCCTTGCAAGCACTAGCCAAGGAAGGACCGCGGTTCGATCCCCCAGCATCCCATTTGGTCCCCCCAAGCCAGGGCAGTTTCTGAGTGCTTAGCCAGAAGTAACCCCTGAGCATAAATGGGTGTGGCCCAAAAACAAACAAACAAACAATTTTATGTTGAATTCTAATAATTAATAAGCAAAAGTTTTCCTTGTTTTACAAAAACTTTTTACATACTTAAAATAGTCTTATGTTTGTTTTTCATAAATAGTTTTATGTTTGTTTGATAAAGCAATTTTGATAAGTATTTATTTAAAGTATAAGAAGTACTTTTGAGTAGGGATATGCAGAGAGTTTTTATATTCAAAGTCAAATGTAACTTTTCTTGGTCAATCATGTGATTCTTAATTAGAAAAGATCCAATCATTTTGTATCTAATTGTAATATGATTTTTCTTTTCTGGACAAGTTAAAATGGTATATCTAAATTAGAGGAAGAAGAACTGTACAAAAATATATTTTAATGTTTATTCACTATAGAACACTGGATATGAAAATAATTATAATACCTCCTTGATTATATCAGATAGAACGGATGAAAGTGAAAATTATTAAATGCTCATGAGAAAAAATAACTTTCCATAGACAGATGTGTAAAAAAGAGATATAAAATGTTCTCATTTTTCATCATGATATTGCCCATGCAATATGAGAGGCACTAGAAGTAATTTAATAATGTTTTACTTTACTAAGTTTTGGATCATAGCCAGTGGAGTTTGGAAGTTATTTCAAGAGATTGTACCAGAGGTACTAAAGAAACAATGTGGTACCTGGAATTGACCCCAGGTTTCCTGAATACCATAGCGTGTACTATGAAGCATTGAGCTACCCATCCAGTCCCCAGCACAAAATTTTATACACTGTATTTTGCACTATAATATAAAATTAATGTTAATTTTTGTCCAGAAACCCATAGACCTGCAATACATTTCATAATGAATTGAACTCTAGTTGAATTGAGCACACTATAAATTAGGTTTCCTTGACATTTTTGTTTGTTTGTTTGTTTCTTGGGGCCAGACCCAGCAGTTTGCAGGGATCATTTTTTGTTCTATGCTCAGGGGTTTTTCTTGTCAGAGGTCAAGAAATCTTGTGTTACCAGGCATAGAACTCAGCTTTCACACATGAAAAGCATCCTCTCTGGCTTTTTATTCAATCTCTCTGATCTACCTATAATTAGTTTTGTTGTGACTATTTGCAAAAAACTTGAGTAATAAAAAAATAAATCCCTATCACAAGGACCAATCTTATTTGCAGAAAAAAAATGTTGTTCCAACTGATTATGTTTGAATATGTCTTATTGAAAAAATCTATATGAATTATATCAAGTTATATGACTTTCACAAAATTAAATTTAAATCAGCTATACATGGAGAAATAATCTTTAGCAGAAATATAAAAAACTTAATAACTTACTAGAGATGCAGTTCTAGGTATCTATAACTATGTACAAAACGTTGTATTTGAGTTCAGTTTAAAACCAACAAATTATAGTATCCAAATTGTTAAATAATTAACTTTATTTGATATTATTTTATTCAATTTTTAGTTCTTGATTTTATAGTAATGATCTAATTTTGGTATTTTTAATGATTTTTTAATTTGTATTTTGACCAAAGTGGATTACAAATCCTTCACAGTAGTTTTTTTAGGTACATAGTGGGTAAAGAAGTTTTATTTGTGCAAACATATGGACAAAATATTACAATATTTTGAATGAGTTATCTCAATAGTCTAAAAAGAGCTTTTTTAAAATATAAAATGCACATTTTAAGATATTATTCTTTAAAAGTACAGAAAATGTCTCTCTATTTGTCTTATAAAACAAAATAAATTCCTCCAGAACTTTAGCACATTGGTTTAATATGGAAGTCAATGATGTACACAATTTATTATATATAATGTGTAATGTACTATAAGAAGATGCCACTAATAAATAACAGTTAAAGAATAATCTATTTTTCTTTAATTCCAGAGTACAGCATGTTTTAAGAATAGTCATACATAAAACAGACATAGAGCATATATTGATCTAGTAAAATCATTCTAAAACAAAGAATTGGATAAAAACTAGGCAATTTTCAAAAAACACATTTCCAGTGTAGAGCTGATGTTTTATGCCCAGCAATCACATATTTAAAAGTGTAAGTGATAAAAATTATTTAAACTATATAAACATTGAGTTTCAATGGACTATACACTGTGAAAATGTAAACAGTGCAAATATACTCCAAGGCTTTACTTTACAAGCATTGAATCACCTCAGAAATTGACATGTACAGATAGTAAGTTCTTTATTTTAATATGGAGTTTGAAAATTAGATTTAAAATAATTAAACAGAATGAAAGGTAAATCCACCTATTCAATAATTTCTATTGTCTGCATTTAATGAGGTGTCAGACATTCTTTAATGAAGGCCCGTCACACTAATAATGCACTCTATGCTTTTACTGACCTAATAATGCCATAAACTAAAGATACAGTGCAGGATGATATCCAACCTTGCACCAAAACCTCAGATAGTTCAGGGCATCTCAAGAAACACTTGAAATGCTACCAAACCCAAACCGCCACTTCACATGATTTATGATGTCATTAATGTCAAGCTATCAGTGGACAAGAGTAAAAGAGACAACAGCAAAGCTGACTAAAAACAAATAGTTTTGATTAAACTCAAGGACGTTCAGTACAGCTTTCAGCAAAAAGACATTCATCATTTCCGAAGCTGACCTTGTGTGTGTGTGTGTGTATGTGTGTGTGCGTGTGTGTGTCTTAGTGTGTGTCTCTGTGTGTGTAAGTGTGTGTTCCTTCTGTTTTGAAATTCTTAAGTGCAACGTGATGCACATTTGTATTCTTACAGACTCTCAAATCAGTTGCAACTGTGTCTACTCTTTCAGAGAAAATGAATAAAGTAAAGGATACAGTTCCCCCTTTTTATGGGGCTGATAGAGCAGCTAATTGACCCTTTTCCTAAAATTCTACTTTCTCCTCTCCTTTTATTTCCCAAAAGAATTCTGTCATTCTTTCTAAATCATTTTCAAAAGCACTCTCTCCTCTACCTCTTCCCTCTTTTGTTTGTTTTTATGATTTTTTAATATTCAAAAGGAAGAAGCAAAACTTGAATTAAAAATTAAAATTTTACAGTAGATTTATAAAGCAATGTATTTTCATGCAAATATTTCTAACTTGGTTATAAATCTAGTTTTCTAGAAGCACCTTGCTATATCCCTCATTGTTGATGTTATGTTTTGTAATAAATGATCATTCTGCTCTTAACTCTGATATAGACTTTATACAGAATTTGCAAGCATCTTTTGAGCAAAAATTAACTATAAAAATTGAAAGCAGAAATAAATGATATATTAAAGATTTTGTTCTTCATCAACATCTAGTTGAGCCAAGTCACCTCAGGATATCTTATTCAATGCCTTTGTAAGGATGCCAAAACTCATTCAAAACATAGGAGGAAGCTAACAGTTCAGTTTTAAGAATGTATTTTAAAAAGCAGTCAATAATCTATATTTTTAAGATAATGAAGTTTTCTACTCAAGGACAAATTTAAGCACTTGTGTTTTCCTCAATTCTTTCTGTTTTTTACCGCACTCTTATATAAGTAATTATTTAATATTTATTAAGACCGAACACTTAAAAAACAATGTTTTAATCAATGCATATGATATTTACAGGTGTTAATAAAATTGACTTGTCTTTAAATATCATAAAATTATTAAAATGTAATTATTGCTTTTATAAATAATGACATTTAAAGTGAGTATATCATCAGATTTAAAAGTTGTGATCTTTTAAATTCAGAATACTTTCTGAAATAGTGTCCCTGCATTAATAAACACTTAAAAACAAATATCCCAATTTAGGTGTATTTAGCCTGATTAATAAAAACTGTGCTAAGATTTTTTTAAATGGGAAATATGTCAGGCTGTTTTATAAGTATTAACTGTGCATGAGAACATTTGTATATCACCCTTGGAGAATAATAAACAGATACTAGAGATTGAAATTCTGACATAGTTTACAGAACAATAATCCAAACATCTGTTATAATGACAAGGGATTTGAGCAGAATTGAGAGTACATGGGAAAGCTATGCTACTTTTACTACAGTTATAATGTTAAATCAAAGCACTGCAGCTCAAGGCAGCATGCTGCTAATATAAACAATTTTCTACATATTCCTGGGCCACAAGCCAGATCTCAGGATTCAGTTACAAGCACAAGGTCAAGAGGGAATCAACAGTATAAAATTACTGTCTATGAATCAAAAGAATAAATGGATAATTAAATATGAAAACAAATTAGAAAATATCTCTCATTTAACTCATCAAATGAATTTGTCAAGCAACTTTATGTATGGAATTTGTTGGAGGATCAGTAGAAGCTTAATGTATTTATTGATTAAACCTGGGATATTAGCATTTTTCCCTGAGTCAGGCTTACCATGTTATTTTTTTACCCTACATATATTGGGTTCCATAAGAACTTCAGCTTCTAATCATAATAAAGAAGATAAATATATAATCAAAATTTTCTTTGTTGATATAGAAAAATTATGTTGCAGAGTCATACACTAATGGCACATAATTTTCTTAAATCTTTATCCAGTTATCTAAAACCTGAACTTTGAAGAAACATATGTAGAGATTGTGGTTCAATTTTTAAATGATAAGATATAGTGCTACATTTCTTCATCAGCATATCATCACGGTTAGGTAATAAAATCCTCAACCTTAGTTTCCTGTAAAATTCAGATTAGATTAAATTGACGATGATACTTTATGGATTAAAAATGATACATAAAGCAAAACTGTGATACATAAAATGAATAACAGTGAATTAAGTTCCTTAAATTAAATTTTTGTTTTACTGCATTAACAATGATTGATTTTTGAGGCCGGAAAGATAGCATCGAGGTAAGGCGTTTACCTTTCATGCAGAAGGTCATTGGTTCGAATCCCCGCATCCCATATGGTCCTTCGAGCCTTCCAGGAGGTATTTCTACGAATGAAGCCAGGAGTAACCCCTGAGCGCTTCCGGGTGTGACCCCAAAACAAAACAAAACAATACAAAACAATGATTGATTTCTGAAATGAGTAAAACTAATGTCATCAGATTTTCCTGATCAAATTTATTTGAATTTCTTTTTAAGGCATAAGACATTTGCAAAATCAACTCTATATTTAAACTAATAAAAAAAATAGGTGCTTATAAATGTTGTAAAGGAAACAAAGAAAAAATGTGTGTTGTTTACGTTTAACAATAATAGTAGAAATATTGTGAGACCAAACCCTATGTGATTAACTTTTCCCAGCACTAGTCTTTGGTAACTGGTATGTGCATGGAGATAAACTTAAATCCAAGTTCAATTTTGAAGTAGAAGGAACAGTGTTTATCTGAAAATATTTCTTATTGGTCCGGTGAAAAGCTAGTACAGAAGGTAGAAAACTTGTCTTGCATGTGGTTACGGGATTCCATTTGACCCCTTATGGTCCACTCCCCTTGGCCAGCCCCGCCTCCCCCAACCCCTTTAAGAAATGATCCCTGAGTGTAGAACCAGGAAAAAGCTCTGAGTATGGTCCAACATTAAAACAAAGAAAATATTCTGCATAAATTTATCAGATTTGTGTGGTTTTTAAAATTCTATCGGAATAAATCTTTATCTTTCAAAAATAATACCACTCAACCCCTTGTTCCCAGAATGCTGAAATGATTTAGATTCCAGAAAGTGGTAGTTGCCTCTGGTGCAGCTGATGAGGGAACTTTCAGTATGTTCATTTAAGGAAGGTCAATTTGCAGGAGATGCAGAGTAATTTTTTTCTTATGAAAAATATTATTATTTTATTGTTATTGCTAATAATTCAGGAGCTTTTATTTGTTTCCATTCCAGTTGAAATCAATTCAGATACTCCCAGAGGTTTCATACAATGTAGGAAAAAAAAAGTCAGTAGTTTAGTAATGATGGTATCTAATTCTTCCAAAATGCTGAATAGTATGAAGTGAATTAAAAAGAAAGACTCTCTAATTCTGGTTAAAAAAATTGTAATCCACTTTGGTCAAAATAAAAATTATTAATAAAAAAAACAAAGAAACACATTTTTATCTATTAAAAAATGAAATGCAACTATAAAACCTGCACAAATTGCCTGAGTAATACTTGAACCCATTGTGAAGCAAAATCGGTAGGGAGGAAAGTAAAAAAAAAATTCAAACTTGGAAGTGCCCTAAAATAGAGTAAGTTTATGATCATGACCCAATATCCTTTAGTCTGAGCACAATGTGTTCTAAAGCTTGAAAGTGAAGCCTCTGGTTCCTTGAGAGAAATCTAATGTATCATATAGACCCAGGTTTGAGCAACCGAAAGGGAACTCTGAAAGTTCAGAGTAGAGATGATCTCTATAAGCACCCCTCTCCAACCTGGATTTTCTTCCTTCTATGGCATGTCCTACCCTACTGGTAATCCAGCAAAACCCTTAGGCATGAGAAACTTCCATTCTCTTCTGTTGAGCTATGTCTCCAAGGTGCTATATCAAACTCTGTTGATTTTCTTTTGGAAGCATATTACATAAGATAGTCTATGACTCTAAGGCCAAAAATAAAAAAAATTAATAATAAAACCCAGAGGACTGGAAGTTTCAGTTATATTACAGAGAAAATAAGTATGTCAAGCAGTAATTTTATTTAATTAGTTCCCTGGTTAGCTCCTGTCCTAGGCAAACATGATTCTTATTTGCATACCAAAGACTTTGAGAACTATGTGAGGAAATAGATTTCTCATCAGATTTCAGACTAACCACTGAGCCAATGCATATGCAGAAAAGAAAGGTTAGCACTGCAAAGACTTTGAAAACTGAACTGGTGTTGGAAATACAATCTAAAGAGATATAAAAATGATAAACATTTCCATTTAATATAAACAATATTCAAAGTCTTATATTATGATATTAAAATATCCGCAATACAAGCAAACTTGGCCTGTGAAGAAGCATAGAACTTTCCTTTTGACAAAAACAAAATCAAGGGGTGCCAATGAAAAGATGACAGAAATGTTGAATTGCTAAAAGTGTTATAAAAAAATTCAGAGGGCAATTGCAAACACTCTTAAATCAAAGATTAAAATGGCAATATTCAGCCAGTAAATTATAGATAGGAGGAATATAAACGTGTATATGTATCAAATACAGAAACAATAGAATAGTCTTGTCAAATACAATAATGCATGTTATCTCAGAAAGAACGTATTTGCCCTTTAAGACAAACCTTAACCTATTTAAAAATAATCAAGAGTAGTTTTTTAATTTGAATAAAATTCAACCTTTTATTTTTTATTTTGAAGAGTAGGATCTGATGTTTATACTCAAAATTCATTACCAAATTTAGTCATGTACATTTTCTTCCTCTACTTTCTTCTAGATTATTTATATATAAATTATTTTCAAGTTCTATTTTCAATCCAATTTATTTTCTGTAAAATGTTTAATATTTCAAATGGGCATATAAAACTTTACAAGATCATTTGATTTGCCTTTATAAATATATTTTATATGTGCCTGAATACACGAATGACTACTTTGAATTATATTTTATATTTTATTGATTTATGTCTATTTTTATTCATTACAAACATTTGAGATTAGTAGTCTGATCCCTCCAATTTTGTTCTTAATATGGGTGCTGTTTTAGGGACCTTTGACTTTATTACTTTGAGATTCAATTTGTTCATGTATTCAGAACATCTTTTTTATTTCTATTTGAATTACAAATATATATACCAAGCTGAATACTATTAATATTTAACATGAAATAGAATATTTCTATTTCATGAACATAGAAATGTGATATCTGATTTTTCTTCATTAGTACTTTAATCTTTTTCTTGTATATATGCTATGCATGTTTTGTTATATTTACTGCTAAAATTATTTTTATGCTTTTGTAATATGATTTTTGCATTTTAAATGACATTTTTATGTTGTTTGTACACAGGAAAACAATGGCTTTTTGATTGAACAACTATTATATATATTTTCTTATTAGTTTTAGAATCTGGTTGAAAATTTGTTAAATTCATAAATAAATGTTGTGCCTTCTGCACAACACAAAGTAAAAGTTTTTTTCTTGTGTCTATATTATTTTCTAATTCTTATCTTATTATTTTATCTCAGGCTTCAAATACAATGTTACAGAGGGGTAGTAAATGAGAACCTATTTTCCTTGTTTTTAATGTTAGGGAGAAATTTCCTGTATCTTACCATTAGTTATATTAATTATAGAGAATTTGTAGGAATTCTTTTCTGATTCATGGATGTCCCTCCTATGGTTTGAGATTTTCTATTATGATTAGACCTTGTATTTTGCCACTGCTCTTTCAAGAGATAAAATTTTTGTTCTTTAACCAAGTGATATTAAAAAAATTGCTTTGACATAAATATTAAATTCGCCTATTTAAATAGAACACATTTAACTTGGTCATCTCAACTAATAATTTCATAAACTGTTTATGCTGTCATAAAATGTGTTAAATTTATATTCACAGAATTGGGGAAAACACTAGCTATGTTCAGGAAGATGGCACCATGCTTATCTGCAATAAAGGAGGTCTAATCATTTAATGATCAGGTTTAGCAGTGGTGGAGTTCATCAGACCACACAGGCAGTGCTTATGGATTGAGCGGATAACACCCAGGAGTGGTCTGAATAACTCCACACCCATAATGAGCTATACTTGGGTGGTCCATGTAGCGCTGGTTATGAAACTGGTGATCTTACAAGTATAGAACATGCTTTATGGTCCTTTGGGTATTCTCCATGAAAAACTTTATTGAGGATTTTTGAATGTATACTCTGTATTTTTCTTTAATTTAGTTTTGATATTAAAAGAAACCTAACTTGTAGCTAACACTAATTAGCAAATATTTTCTGCTTCTATTTTATGAAAGAAATATCAACTATTCATATAATATCTTCCATTAACATTTGATAAAATTCAGTAGTAGAACCTTCTTAATTAGGTGCTTTCTTTTTTTTTTTCATTTTTTTTTATTTAAACACCTTGATTACATACATGATTGTTTTTGGGTTTCAGTCATGTAAAGAACACCACCCATCACCAGTGCAACATTCCCATCACCAATGTCCAAGTCTCCCTCCTACCCACCCAACCCCCGCCTGTACTCTAAACAGGCTCTCCATTTCCCTCATACATTCTCATTATAAGGAAAATTCAAAATGTAGTTATTTCTCTAACTAAACTCATCACTCTTTGTGGTGAGCTTCTTATGGTGAGCTGGAACATCCAGCTCTTTTCACTTTTGTGTCTGGAAATTATTATTGCAAGAATGTCTTTCATTTCTCTTAAAACCCATAGATGGGTGAGACCATTCTGCGTTTTTCTCTCTCTCTCTGACTTATTTCACTCAGCATAATAGATTCCGTATACATCCATGTATAGGAAAATTTCATGACTTCATCTCTCCTGACAGCTGCATAATATATATTTAATGCTTTCATTTATTTTTATTTATTTACATTAATTAAGAGGATTTTTCTAATTAGTGCATGTTCTATGTGAATTTTTGTAGATTTGTATATCCTAATAATTTTATGAAATACATATAAATTCATTCTAGTTGATTGGTAATGCTATTCCAATATTTATAATCTACTAATATTAGTTCTTTCTTCTTGGACCAAAATTACTAATCAAGGGCTGTTTTGTCTACAATAGCAATTAATTTTTATTATTAGACAATAATAATTAATTTTTCTTAATTTTTGTTTTATTCTTTTACTTTGTGTTTAGAAACTCTGCTAAAGATATATAGGACATATAAATAGCCTTTGAAGATAGTCTACTTATTTTCAAGCAAAACTTGCTTGACTTCTGATCATCTTCCTTGCTTTGAAGTTCTTTGAAATTGTTCTGATAGCCACTATTCTTTAGAGTTATAGTGGCTACATTTGTCCATCTCTACTATTTTTTACAGGAGTTTATATTTAAAATGATTTCTTTTAACACAATATAATTTTATTCATCCATTTAAGTAATTTAACTGATTTATAATTATGAGTGATTTTAATATAGCCATATTATTATAAGTCACATTTATGTTATATTTAATAATTATATCTATTCATTATTATTATTATTATTGAGGCTGCTGTGTAATACTTTATTTGTGGTATACCAAACTTTATATGATATCTATAGAGTGAATTTATAATCACAATAAACCTAATTATTTTCCATCACTATATCCACAACAAAGTAATTATTACACATCACCCTGTAGATGTTTTGTGAGTTTGAGATTCATTTTTATATCAACTTTCAAATATACAATGCAATATAATAAAGTGTGGTAATCATATTCTATTGTTCATTTTTACTGAACATCATTGTTCTAATTGTTCACTATGAATTTATTTTTAATTTGGGGTCACACCAGCTGTACTTAGGGCTTACTTATGATTCAGGGTTCACTTCCAGATGAGCTCAAAGACAATATTGGGTAGGGCCTATCCACTATACTATATCTCTGGACCACACTTTGCTAATTTTCTTCTTCCTATTATTTGGTTTTATTATTATATTATTAATAATAATTTATTAGTTATTTTTCATATAGTTTTTGTTATTAGTTATTTTTCATATAGTTATTAGTTATTTTTATTAGTTATTAGTTATTAGTTATTAGTTATTTTTCATATAGTTTTTGTCTTCCATAAGAGGAAGTAGACATCCTAGATTATTAAGTATTTATCATACTTCCAAATATATCAATTATTAAGAAATTTATTCTTGCTTTGGAATAAATGTTCCATACTTATTAGACTGCTGCCTCTTTTTCAGAAAAAGAAAAAAGAAATATTACTCTGCATTCCTGGAAATCTATCTCCTTTAAGCTGACGTACAAAAGTACCCAGTGCACCTGAGGTTACTATTGCTTACTTATACACTTTGAGCTCCCTATCCTCTTGAAGGGGCTTATCAAACACTTTAGGAAACACTGGTTTACATTTGAACACTACATGAAACTAAGTGGATGTTTAAGTAGCAATAGATTCCTTCTTTATGTAGTTACATGTAACACAGTTAACTCAAAGTATTTTGAACTACTCTCTTCCACAATTTGGGGGGCTTCCAAGCAGTGATTATGGAACAACAATGACGTGCACATTATTTTTGGCTAAGCAAATGGCTCAGCAATTCAATATAAGATTTCAAGCATTTTACTTATCTATAGTTTATGATCACCTATTGCATTGTTATAATTATTGTCAATGAAGATCTCTTTTAAAATAGCTAAGAATAAGATCCTTTTATTTTTATTGGTTTTATGACAATTTATTTTATACAGATTTGTTTAAACAAATAAACTTTCCATTCAATATAAAAAAAAATTGGTGGTTTTTGTTGTGGAGTCACACGGAATAGTGCTCAATGGCTACTTTTCTCTCTACACTCAGGAATCACTCCTGGTAGGTTGGCAGCGGGACCATAGGGGATTACAGAGATGAAACCCTGTCCTATAGCATGCAATAGACTACTGGCTGTACTTTATTTCCAGCCACTGCTTTTGTTTTGTTCTTTATGTTATTATTGGGTCTTGTTTTGTTTTGTTTCGATCTTGTTTTTCATTTTGTTTGTTTGTTTGTTTTTGGAGCCATAGGCAATAGTGCCAAGGGCTAACTCCTGGCTCTGTACCCAGGGATCACTCCTAATGTTACTCTGAAAACTATATATGTTGTTTGGAATCAAACACAGTTTGGCAGTATGCAAGGCTTCTGTACTGACTTCTGTACTATTTCTCAGGCCTCTCAGCCATTCCTACTGCTAATATGTGTTGATTTTTCTCTCTGTACTACTTCTGATGTTCCAATTATAATTTTATTCAATGTTATAAAATTGTGTTACAAATCTGAATTTACTTTCTTTTGCAATTCAGTTGAAGATTATATTAATCTAACTTCAATTTTACTATTTAACCAGTAAACATCAAAAACATTCTTCTTTTGTTATTGTGAACTTCTTTTTCCAACAATAACTTTCGCTTATCCCTTATTGAATTGACTACACTAATTATATTACTGAGATCTTCATAAATTAGATCGACTTTTACCTTTAGAACCCTTATATATTAGACATATTGGCAAGTGTAAACTCCAATATTTGTATTTTATTTAAGTGAGTATTATTCTGAATTTTATTTCTCTTATTCACATTCTGTGTGAGTTTTTCTTGCCTTTTTGGCATATTTTATAATGTTTTTGAAAGCTGAATGCTGAATTAGGTAATAGGAACTGAGGTAAATAAACCATAGTGTGAGGATTTATAGTAATATGCCTAGGAGTTTGACTGTTTAATGTGCCTTACAGCATTCAGTGCTAAAGGTTTAAAATCCTCTAGGATTTTTTTTTTAAATATCCACTCTTTTCTTTTGAATGTATATTTATTTTGTTCATCAGATGTAGTTTATATCTTGTAACTCTTTTAGCTGTAAACTACTACGATTTTATGGGAACCTGTCAATACGATCCTAAAGTATAGGAGTGAGAAGTCTGTTGTATTCCTCAAAATAAAATTGTCTTTTATTGGACCTGTGTTTTTTTGGGATGTAACTTCTGCAAATGTTTCTCCAGTGATATAACTTTTCTCTCCTGTCTTCTATTACCTTCTTTAGCCACAGTTTTTACCATCTATTTCTGTTCAACCAGAATGCCTGAGACTATATTTGCTTTCCATAAAGTTATATATGAAGGTTAAAGAGAATGAAATTGAGATGAATTATCTTTTCACTGACAAATTATAACTTTGGAGCTGAGTGATTCTGGTTTTTCATTTGTTTTATTTTTTAACCTGGTAGTAAGTCTTTGTTATGGAGCGAAATTTTTGTAATGATTACTCTTATTTCCTCCTTGTTAGAGTCAGCAGAGAGAACCCTCTTGATCCTCATTTGTAAAACCTGGCAGGGCTCTCAGAGAAAATCCATGAAACTCTGGGGAATCCCATAAAACTGTAACATAGAGAAGTTTTTCAATATATTTCAAAAGTATTTCAGCTTTTGTTAATTTATTCTAGTCAAACCCTCCGAGTTCATTCATTTATCAAAATGATTACATCACTGTTTTTACAAGTTTATGGCTTGAGTAATTTCTGACTCATATTAGCAACTTTTTCACCTGTTACATCCCTCAGATGCATCTTTTCAATAGATTGAAAAGTTAAAAAAAAATAAAAGAAAGGTGGAATTCTGCTTTGTAGCCTCAACACTCAGATAGCTTAACAATTGCATTGTTATTTATGTTGTCCAGCTTCTGCTTATTGTAAAGGTTGAAAGTATTGTTTAGTAAACTCTGCCTTACATAGAACCCCAACTCATTTCCCAACTTTTGCCCAATATTTATCATAATCTAACCAGATTTATATTTATTGTGAGGACATATCTATTCATCTTTTTAAAATAAATCAACAAATTTTAGAGCTATATCTGAGAATTTTGCTTAATCAGGTTTTGATTTAATTAAATCATATTACCTTAAAATTACATTCCTAAACTCTGAATTGTAAAAGATCCCTGCTTCAAGTTAGTGTGCTTTTATATCTCTTGATATGTTTTTTCTATATATATAACACTTGTAATATTGAAAGCAATAAACCATAAATGTCAAAATATTTTTAGCAAAAGCTTTTGGTTTAAAACTGTTAAATTATCTTAGAACACTTTTTTTTATCTAACATACTGTTTAAAATACTGATAGTTTCTTATAAATAAAATTTTGGCTGGAATGATAGCACAGCAATAGGGCATTTGCCTCGCATGCTGCCAACCATGGATGGACCTGTGTTTGATTCCTGGCATCTCATATGATTTTCTGAGTCTGCCAAGAGCAATTTCTGAGCATAAAGCCAGAAATAGCCCCTGAGCGCAGCCGGGAGTGACCCTAACAAACAAACAAACAAACAATCAAATAAAAAGGTTATTTTTCGGGGCTGGAGTGATAGCACACCTGTAGTGCATTTGCCCCAGTTTGATCCCTGGCTTCCAGAGCCAGGAGTAATTTCTGAGTGCATAGCCAGGAGTAATCACTAAGGGTCAATAGATGTGGCCTCAAAACAAACAAAAGTAACTAAATAAATAAGATTTTAAGGTTTATATAAAAAAGTTTCAATATTAATATCATTATATATATATTGCTTTAAAAGGAGATTTACAATATTACTGCTCTGTATATATTATTTCTGAAAATTGGCATGTAAGTCCCAACTAACAATTTTTAAACAGTTAGCAACATATTTTCCAGTATAATTCCAGCTGTATATATACGAATTTGCTCAAAAATTATCAAACATGTGTGTTAATTAAATATTAGTAATTTATTTTAACAAAATTTTGATTTAATGTTACTTTTTCTATAGAAAGAAATTGAATTTTCAGTAACTTTATTTTTACTGATATTAATAATCTTAGTTCAGACTATTTATATTTGTTTCCTCCAATTGCTTGCATATATTAGCTAATACATTTTATTGTTCTTTTCTTTTTTTGGGATAGAACACCCAGCAATCAGTGCTCAGGGGTTACTCCTGGTTCTGCTTTCAGAAATCACTCCTGGCAGGCATAGGGGACCATATGGAATTCAGGATTTTAACCACAGTCCATTCTGGATTTTCCATGTGCAAGGCAAATGCCCTATGGCTGTGCTATCTCTCTGGCCCCATCTTATTGTTATTTTTATTCACCATAAAGATCACAAGTATTCCTCCAAAAACTGGAAATCGAGCTCCCATATGATCCAGCTATACCACTCCTAGGAATACAAAAATACAATACAAAACCCCCCTCCTACACCTATATTCATTGCAGCACTATTTACCATAGCAAGACTCTGGAAACAACCAAGATGCCCTTCAACAGACGAATGGCTAAAGAAACTGTGGTACATATACACAATGGAATATTATGCAGCTGTCAGGAGAGATGAAGTCATGAAATTTTTCTATACATGGATGTACACTGAATCTATCATGCTGATTGAAATAAGTCAGAGAGAGAGAGAAAAACGCAGAATGGTCTCACTCATCTATGGGTTTTAAGAAAAATGAAAGACATTCTTGCAATAATAATTTTCAGACACAAAAGAGAAAAGAGCTGGAAGTTCCAGCTCACCTCAGGAAGCTCACCACAAAGAGTGATGAGTTTAGTTAGAGAAATAACTACATTTTGAACTATCCTAATAATGAGAATGTATGAGGGAAATGGAAAGCCTGTCTAGAGTACAGGCGGGGGTAGGGTGGGGAGGAGGGAGACTTGGGACATTGGTGACGGGAATGTTGCAGTGGTGATGGGTGGTGTTCTTTACATGACTGAAACCCAAACACAATCATGTATGTAATCAACGTATTTAAATAAAATATATATTAAAAAAGATCACAAGTATTGAATACAATCTATTTTGAAAAGTTTTGAATATAATTTAATTGATTTTTAGAGCTCATATTAACTTTATATGGTGGTTGGAATATATATATATATATATCTTTAGTTGACAATAACTATAAACAATAGCTATTATATACTGTAAAGAAAAACTGTATTTAAATCCCTTGGGATATCTATCAATTCTAACAAATGATGTAATTTTTCAAATTAAATGAATGTTTATTAGCATCATAAGCATTATGGTTTTATGTTTTACTTTTGTCTTTTTTTGTGAGGAACTTGGGAAATGCCCAACTGTGTTCAGTGCTCATGCCTGGTTCTGTAATCAGGGATCACATCTATTATACTCCATTGACTTTAAGTGATGCCAGGAATCAAACCTAGATTAGTACCACACATGGCAAGTGCTTTTCCCACTATACTATATCTGTCTTCTCATATTCCCTTTTTGTTTGTGTTTTAGTTTGAGACCACACCTGGAAGTTCTTGGAGCTTGCTCCTAGCTTGAAATTCAGAAATTACTCCTGGCATGGCTTAGTAGAACATCTGGAATATATGGTATTCAATCCATTTAGGCAGTGTACAAGACCAACATTTTGCCTGCATTATTGCCTCTTAGGACTTTCTCTATGGTCCCATTGTGTTGTTTGTTTGTTTTGGATGCATTGTGATTATAAAAATTACTTGGACATAGAATTTCTAAATTAAATTTTTAAGTATAGAACACATTGAGGGTATTTCTTTAAAACTGTATCATTTAAATGATAAAAGTTGATTTTAAATTGAACAAATATTAATGTACCCAGACAAGAGCATGGCCTGGAGGGAAAAATGGTCTGTTGACATGCACCAAAGGAAAAGTTGAGGACTGTGTTTTTTGGATTAAAAATACCATTTCAAACTGAACTGAGGTAAGTGATTCCATACAAGAGTGCAGTCATTTTGCTTCATTAAGTGCCTGCACAGTTCTTCTAGGCAAGAAGCCCCACCACAGCTCATAAAAACACCAACACACTACGATGGTCCCAAACAGAAAACAACACAGAACTTCACTCACACATAGTGAGTGAAGATTGTACTTCTGAAGACTCAACTAACATCAAACACCAACATAACCTCTCTGATTAGGACTTTAGAGAGGAAATGTTCAGAGAACTCAAAGAAACTATAGACCTGAAAGCCCTTAAGACTCAGGAGGATATGAGAGTAGGAATGAAAGAAATTTAAACAGAAACATCAGAACTTAAAATCTTGGTAGGTGAAATGAAAAACTCACTGGAAAGCCTCACCAGCAGAGTAACAGATACTAAGGACAGTATCAGTGAGCTGTATGATGAGCTGCATAATACCTCCACTCAATAGAAAAAATTGGAAAAGAGCCTTAAAGTAAATAAGCAAAACATGGGAAATATCATACTTATAAGTGAACAGAAAACAATATAAACTTAACAGGAATATAAACTTAACAGGAAAAAATACATAAGAATAACTGGGATCCAAGAGGACCAGGAAGAAAACTCTTAGTGAAGAAGCAACAGTCAAACATCATTGCTGAGAAGTTTCCAGACCAGGAGAGCACTTTCACCAAAATTCTGGCTGCCCAAACAGTACCAGCTAAAGGAGATATAAATAAAAACACCCTCAGGCACATCCTAGTCACAATGATAAAAAAATGATAGAGATAGAACCGAAAGCATCAGTAACAAAAAGGAAAATTAAATACTAATAAAATATTTAGGATTTACAATGATTTATCATAAACAACACTTCAGGCCCAACGGCAATAGTGGAATATAGTGAATATAATGATTAAATGATTAAATAGAACTATTAAATGATAAGCAGAACTATTAAATTAAATAGAACTATTAAATGATACATTATCATGGATATCTTACCCTGCCAGGCTTTCATACAGATTTGAAGAAAGGATACACAGCTTCATAGATAAACATCTCAGGAAATTTATGTGCTCAAAACCAACCTTAAAAGAAGTACTTAAGGAGTTTTCTGTTGGAGTTGTGGATTGTGCTGGTTTCTTTGCTTGGCAGACACTTGGGGGCCTCCCCAGGCATCCCCTGACGGCTTGCCTCGGCTGAGGCGTGTCTCGCTGGGGCTGTGAGTTTTCTGTTGGAGTTGTGGATTGTGCTGGTTTCTTTGCTTGGCAGACACTTGGGGGCCTCCCCAGGCATCCCCTGACGGCTTGCCTCGGCTGAGACACTTGGGGGCCTCCCCAGGCATCCCCTGACGGCTTGCCTCGGCTGAGGCGTGTCTCGCTGGGGCTGTGAGTTTTCTGTTGGAGTTGTGGATTGTGCTGGTTTCTTTGCTTGGCAGACACTTGGGGGGCCTCCCCAGGCATCCCCTGACGGCTTGCCTCGGCTGAGGCGTGTCTCGCTGGGGCTGTGAGTTTTCTGTTGGAGTTGTGGATTGTGCTGGTTTCTTTGCTTGGCAGACACTTGGGGGCCTCCCCAGGCATCCCCTGACGGCTTGCCTCGGCTGAGGCGTGTCTCGCTGGGGCTGTGAGTTTTCTGTTGGAGTTGTGGATTGTGCTGGTTTCTTTGCTTGGCAGACACTTGGGGGGCCTCCCCAGGCATCCCCTGACGGCTTGCCTCGGCTGAGGCGTGTCTCGCTGGGGCTGTGAGTTTTCTGTTGGAGTTGTGGATTGTGCTGGTTTCTTTGCTTGGCAGACACTTGGGGGCCTCCCCAGGCATCCCCTGACGGCTTGCCTCGGCTGAGGCGTGTCTCGCTGGGGCTGTGAGTTTTCTGTTGGAGTTGTGGATTGTGCTGGTTTCTTTGCTTGGCAGACACTTGGGGGCCTCCCCAGGCATCCCCTGACGGCTTGCCTCGGCTGAGGCGTGTCTCGCTGGGGCTGTGAGTTTTCTGTTGGAGTTGTGGATTGTGCTGGTTTCTTTGCTTGGCAGACACTTGGGGGCCTCCCCAGGCATCCCCTGACGGCTTGCCTCGGCTGAGGCGTGTCTCGCTGGGGCTGTGAGTTTTCTGTTGGAGTTGTGGATTGTGCTGGTTTCTTTGCTTGGCAGACACTTGGGGGCCTCCCCAGGCATCCCCTGACGGCTTGCCTCGGCTGAGGTGAGTGTTTGGGGGCCGGAGTTGCAGATCAGGCTGACTGCTGGACCCCTAGGCCCGGCAGACATTTTGGGACCTCCCCCAGCCTGCATCAACCTGGGAACTTTGACCTGATTCAGCATTAATCTCTTCAAGGCGTGTCTCGCTGGGGCTGTGAGTTTTCTGTTGGAGTTGTGGATTGTGCTGGTTTCTTTGCTTGGCAGACACTTGGGGGCCTCCCCAGGCATCCCCTGACGGCTTGCCTCGGCTGAGGTGAGTGTTTGGGGGCCGGAGTTGCAGATCAGGCTGACTGCTGGACCCCTAGGCCCGGCAGACATTTTGGGACCTCCCCCAGCCTGCATCAACCTGGGAACTTTGACCTGATTCAGCATTAATCTCTTCAAGGCGTGTCTCGCTGGGGCTGTGAGTTTTCTGTTGGAGTTGTGGATTGTGCTGGTTTCTTTGCTTGGCAGACACTTGGGGGCCTCCCCAGGCATCCCCTGACGGCTTGCCTCGGCTGAGGTGAGTGTTTGGGGGCCGGAGCGCGGCCGCTCCGCTGCGCTTCGCGGCCGCGCACTCCACCTCGCCAATGAGTACCACCACAACACGTAGAAAAACCCACAGCGTAAGCGAGACAATGGGGAGACTACGCAGACCAACTTCAACCATAGAGAATGAAGATGGAAACTCTGATGACCCAACAACGACCAACTACCTAAGCAGTCTTTCAGAAATGGAGTTTAGAGACGAAATATGGAGGTTGCTATCAGATATCAAAGAAAGTATAAATCAGAGCACTAATAAAAATCAAGAGAATATGAAGACAGAAATCAGAAAACTCCAAACTGAAATATCAGATCAGATAACAGGTCTGAAAAACTCAATAGACGAATTGAAGAACATAATGGATGAGTTTTCCAACAGGTTAACAGCAGCTGAGGATAGAATTAGTGCTTTAGAAGATGAGATGCATAACAACTTTACACAGCAGAAGAGATTAGAAAAAAACCTCAAATCAAATGATCAGACAATGGAAAATTTACTCAAAGAATATGAGAAGATGAAAATAGAAGTCTTTGATAAGCTCAACAGAAACAACTTCAGAATCATTGGAGTTCCAGAGACCCAAGAAGAAAATCTTCAGGAAGAATCAATGGTTAAGAACATCATCACAGAGAAACTACCAGAGCTAAAGAAAACATGTGACCAAATCCTGCATGCCCGAAGAGTACCAGCTAAAAAAGACCCCAGTAGAAACACCCCAAGACACATCCTAGTCACCATGATGAAACCCACCGATAGAGATAGAATACTGCAAGCAGCAAGATCGAAAAGGGAAATTACATTCCACGGAGCATCCTTGAAATTTACAGCAGACCTGTCACCAGAAACACTCAAGGCCAGAAGGCAGTGGTGGGACGTAGTGGCAAAACTCAATGAAATAAATGCTTCGCCAAGAATATTGCACCCAGCAAAACTAAGTTTCAGGTTTGACGGATGTATACACGGCTTCACAGATAAACAACAGCTCAAAATCTTTGCAGACTCAAAACCAGCCTTAAAAGAAAAACTGAAAGATCTACTCTAAAAACAAGACAGAACAAAAAACACACCAAACTTCTACACAAAGATGGCAATAAATCCCATGACAATTATTTCTCTCAATGTCAATGGACTAAATGCACCAGTTAAGAGGCACAGAGTGGCGAAATGGATCAAAAAACTGAAGCCAACCTTCTGCTGTCTACAAGAAACACACCTGAATAGTCAGAATAAACATAGACTCAAAATCAAAGGCTGGAGGAAAATCATTCAAGCAAACAACACCCTTAAAAAAGCGGGGGTGGCCATACTAATATCAGATGACACAAACTTTATACTCAGAAAAATTGTAAGGGACAAAGATGGATATTATGTACTAATCAAGGGATTTGTACAGCAAGAAGAAATCACTCTCCTAAACATATACGCACCGAATGAGGGTCCAGCAAAGTATTTAATACAATTGTTGACAAATCTGAAGAAGGATATCAATAATAACACAATAATTGTGGGAGACCTCAACACAGGCTTGTCAACACTTGATAGGTCAACCAAATGGAAACCCAACAAAAATATACTAGACCTGCAAAAAGAAATGGATGAAAGAGGCCTAGTAGATATATATAGGGCACTCTATCCTCAGAAACCTGGATACACATTCTTTTCCAATGTACATGGATCATTCTCCAGGATAGATCATGTGCTGGCACATAAAACATACCTCCATAAAATAAAAAAGATAGACATTTTGCAGGCTGCCTTTGCTGACCACAAGGCTCTGAAGTTAGATGTGAACTGCAAAGGGACACAGAAGAAAAAATTTAACACCTGGAAGTTAAACAGCCTCATACTCAATAACCAGTGGGTCCGAGATGAAATCAAGGAGGAAATCAAAAGGTTCCTGGAAACAAATGACAATAAAGACACAAACTATCAGAATTTATGGGACACAGCAAAAGCAGTACTGAGAGGAAAATTTATAGCTTTGCAAGCACACATCAGGAAGGAAGAAGGAGCTTACCTGAGTAGCTTAATGACACAGCTAATAGAACTAGAAAGTGCTCAACAAAAGGACCCAAAAATAGGGAGACAGAAGGAAATAACAAAGCTGAGAGCAGAAATCAACGAAGTGGAAACCCAAAAAACAATCCGAAAGATCAACGAAAGCAGAAGTTGGTTCTTTGAAAAAATAAACAAGATTGATAGACCATTGGCAAAACTCACAAAGCAAAAGAAAGAGAGAAACTTGATAACGCGTATTAGAAATGAGAAGGGGGAGATCACTACAGATACTGCAGAGATTCAAAGGGTATTCAGAGAATACTTTGAGAAACTCTATGCCACTAAATATGAGAACCTGGAAGAAATGGATAAATTTCTGAACTCATATAACCTTCCACGGTTGAATAAAGAAGAGGTAGCATATCTAAACACCCCCATCACTATTGAGGAAATTAAAACTGTAATCAAAAATTTACCCAAAAACAAAAGCCCAGGCCCTGATGGATTCACGAATGAATTCTTTCAAACCTTTCAAGAGGAACTACTACCAATTCTGGCCAGGCTCTTTTATGAAATCGAAAAAACAGGAATACTTCCAAATAGCTTTTATGAAGCCAACATCACCTTAATACCAAAACCTGATAGAGATGCTGCCAAAAAAGAAAATTACAGACCAATATCCCTGATGAACACAGATGCAAAGATCCTCAACAAAATCCTGGCGAACAGGATCCAGTGCCTCATCAAGAAGATCATTCACTTTGATCAAGTAGGTTTCATCCCAGGAATGCAAGGATGGTTTAACATCCGTAAATCTATTAATATAATACACAACATAAACAACAACAAAAATAAAAATCACATGGTCATATCAATAGATGCAGAAAAAGCATTTGATAAGGTTCAACACCCATTCTTGATTAAAACTCTCAGCAAGATAGGAATAAAAGGAACCTTTCTCAATATAGTCAAAGCCATCTACCAGAAGCCAGTGGCAAATATTATCCTCAATGGAGAAAAACTAAAATCCTTTCCTCTAAATTCTGGTACAAGACAAGGCTGTCCTCTCTCACCACTCCTATTCAACATAGCACTGGAAGTACTTGCTATAGCGATTAGGCAAGAAAAAGATATCAAGGGAATTCAGATAGGAAAGGAAGAAGTCAAGCTCTCACTGTTTGCAGATGACATGATACTCTACTTAGAAAACCCTAAAGACTCTACCAAAAAGCTTCTAGAAATAATAGATTTGTATAGCAAAGTGGCAGGATACAAAATTAACACACAAAAATCAATGGCCTTTTTATACACGAATAATGATAGGGAAGAAATGGACATTAAGAGAACAATCCCATTCACATTAGTTCCACACAAACTCAAATATCTTGGAGTCAACCTGACTAAAGATGTGAAGGATCTATACAAAGAAAACTACAAAACACTGCTCCAAGAAATAAGAGAGGACACGCGGAAATGGAAACACATACCATGCTCATGGATTGGCAGGATCAACATCATTAAAATGGCAATACTTCCAAAAGCATTGTACAGATTTAACGCGATTCCTCTAAAGATACCCATGACATTTTTCAAAGAAGTGGATCAAATACTTCTGAAATTCATCTGGAACAACAAACAACCTCGAATAGCTAAAGCACTCCTTGGGAAAAGGAATATGGGAGGCATTACTTTCCCCAATTTTAAGTTGTATTACAAAGCAACAGTTATAAAAACAGCATGGTATTGGAATAAAAACAGACCCTCAGATCAGTGGAATAGGCTTGAGTACTCAGAGAAGGTTCCTCAGACATATAACCACCTTGTTTTTGATAAAGGAGCAAAAAATCCTAAATGGAGCAGGGAAAGCCTATTCAACAAGTGGTGTTGGCACAACTGGTTAACCACTTGCAAAAAAGCGAACTCAGACCCCCAGCTAACACCATATACAAAGGTAAAATCCAAATGGATTAAAGACCTTGATATCAGAACTGAAACTATAAGGTATATAGAACAACATGTAGGTGAAACACTCCAGGACATTGAGACTAAAGGCATCTTTAAGGAGGAGACAGCACTTTCCAAGCAAGTGGAAGCAGAGATAAACAGATGGGACTATATTAAGCTGAAAAGCTTCTGCATCTCAAAGGAAATAGCGCCCAGAATACAAAGGCCACCCACTGAGTGGGAGAAATTATTCACCCAATACTCATCAGATAAAGGGCTAATATCCAAAATTTACAAGGTACTGACAGAACTATACAAGAAAAAAACAACTAACCCCATCAAAAAATGGGGAGAAGAAATGAACAGACACTTTGAAAAAGAAGAAAGGCAAATGGCCAAAAGGCACATGAAAAGATGTTCAACATCACTAATCGTCAGGGAGATGCAAATCAAAACTACTATGAGGTACCACCTCACGCCACTGAGATTGGCACACATCACAAGAAAGGAAAACAAGCAGTGCTGGCGGGGATGTGGAGAGAAAGGAACTCTTTTTCACTGCTGGTGGGAATGCCGTCTAGTACAACCTTTATGGAAAGCGATATGGAGATTCCTTCACAAACTGGAAATTGAGCTTCCATACGATCCAGCTATACCACTCCTAGGAATATACCCAAGAAACACAAAAATACAATACAAAAAACCCTTCCTTACTCCTATATTCATTGCAGCGCTATTTACAATAGCCAGACTCTGGAAACAACCAAGATGCCCTTCAACAGATGAGTGGCTGAAGAAACTGTGGTACATATACACAATGGAATACTATGCAGCCATCAGGAGAGATGAAGTCATGAAATTTTCCAATACATGGATGTACATGGAATCTATTATGCTGAGTGAAGTAAGTCAGAGGGAGAGAGAAAGACGCAGAATGGTTTCACTCATCTATGGGCTTTAAGAAAAATGAAGGACATTTTTAACAATATCTCAGAGACAAGAGAGATGAGGGCTGGTAGGTGCAGCTCAGGACATGCAGCTCATCACATAGAGTGATGAGTGCAGTTGCAGAGATGACTACACTGAAAACTATCATAAAATGTGAATGAATGAGGGAAGTAGAAAGCCTGTCTCGAGTACAGGTGTAGGGGGGTGGGGAGGAGGGAGATCTGGGAAATTGGTGGTGGGAATGTTACACCGGTGAAGGGGGGGTGCTCTTTACATGACTGTAATCATACAACTATAATCATGTTTGTAATCACGGTGTTTAAATAAAGATAAAAAATAAAAAATAAAAAAAAAAAAAAAAAAAAAAAAAAAAAAAAAAGAAAGAAAATGACATTAACATCTATAAGTATAAAATTCTGTACTGTGCTCGCTTCAGCAGCACATATACCAAAATTAGAACGATACAAAAAAGATTAGCAAGTCCCCTGCACAAGGATGACAAGTAAAATTCTGTACTATACATTAAATGGTAAAAATTATTTGATGAAAGATTGTGAAAGAAAATAAATTTAAAAATTAGGTCAATAAAAAAAAAAAAAAAAAAAAAAAAAGAAGTACTTAAGGGTCTACTTTAAGGCAAGACAATCTCTACAAGCACACCAAATTTGTAGAAAAATATGGCATAAAATCTCATGACCGTGCAGTTAGAAAAATAACTACATTGAGAACTATCATAACAATGTGAATGAAAGAGTGAAGTGGAAAGCCTGTCTAGAGTACAGGTGGGGGTGGGGTGGGGAGGAGGGAGATTTGGGACATCGGTGATGGGAATGTTGCACTGGTGAAGGGGGGGGTGTTCTTTATATGACTGAAACCCAACAACAATCATATTTGTAATCTAGGTAATTAAATAAAGATATTAATAAAAATCTCATGACAATCATTTTTCTCAATGTCACTTGACTAAATGCACAAATTAAGAGAAACAGAGGGGTAAAATAGATTAAAAAATTGAATTCAACATTTTGCTGTCTGAACAAAACGTATCTGAATAATGGAGGAAACAGACTCAAAGTCCAAAGTTGTAAGACAATCCTTCAAGTAAACAATTACCTTAAAGTAGCTTGGGTGGCAATATTAATAACAGTGACATAGACTTCAGACTTAAAAGGTTATAAGTGAAAGAGAGGGTCATTTCTTAATAAACAAGGAAAAAAGAACACTCCCAGTGCATCCAATGAGGAGCCAGGAAAATATTTACAACAACTAATACACTTGAAGAAAGACATCAATAGCAAAGCAAGAGTGGGTGATTTCCACACTGCTTTGTTACCTCCTGATAGAACAAGGATATATATCCTTGTTGAAGGCTTTGAAGAAAGAAATGGAAAAAATGGGCTTAGAAGGTATTTATAGTGCTTTTCACACCCAAGAAGCTGAATACACATTCTTCTACAATAAAGTTCATTCTCCAAGATAAACCTTATGCTGGGCCATAAAACATACATACCCTGATAAAATCAAGAGAATAGAAATTCTCAGACTATGATGCACTGGAAATAAAACTATGCTATAAATAGGAGTGGAAATATGACTTTAAAACCTGTTTAAAGCTCATAACTGTACAATAAGTGGGTCAGAGAGGAAATAAAAAAAAGTCTAAAGATTCCTAGAAACAAATAAGAATGCAGACCAAATTATCAGAATCCATGGAACATGCAAAAGCAGTACTAAAAGGTAAAGTTATAGCTCTACAAAAAATAACTTTACAAGCATTTATTAGGAAAAAAGAAAGATTCTACATAAATAATTTAATGGTAAAGTTTAATAAATTTGAAGATGACCAACAAAATAAGTCAAAATCAAGGAGAAAGAAAAAAATAAAAATAAGAGCTTACTTTAATGAATTGGACACCCCAATACTATTCAAAATAGTCAATGAAAGCAAAAATCGGTACTTTAAAAAAGAATATTTGTAAACCATTAACAAGACTCACAAATAAAGAGAGACAGAGCAAGATAATTCATCAAATCAGAAATGAAAGGGTTTCTGGCAGTCCATGGTTGTAAGGGTGGGGGTATGGGATGCATGCTGGGAACAGTGGTGGAGGGAGGTCAACACTGGTGGTTGACATCCTAATTCACTCTCACTATGTACCTTAAATATAATTATGAAAGACTTCTAATTCACATTGGTTTGAATAAAAATTATTAAAAAAGGAAATGAAAGGGGGTATGTCACTACAGATACTATAGAAATTTAAAAAGTAATCAAGAGATTACTTTGAGAATCTTAATGCCACAAAACAAGTGAACCTGGAAGAAATGGATACATCCTTATTCTTCTTGAACTTCCCTTGGGTCAACCAAGATGATGTGGAATATCTCAGTAGACCTATCACTACTGAGGAAAGTGAAATAATACTTTAGAGGCTCCCAAATTAAAAGTCCAGCCTCAGACAGTTTCACTAGTGAAATCTTTCAAACCTCTAAAGAAGGCTTATTGCCAATCCTTTTCAGGCTCTTACAGAAAATGGAAGAAACAGAAACATTCCCAAATAGTTTCTATGAAGCTAACATCACCCTGGTTATCAAAAGCAGACAGAATTAGCAAGAAAGATGAGAATTACAGGCTGATATCCGTTAAATGAACACAGTAGCAAAGATCTCCAATAAAATACTAGCACATAGAATCCAACAGCTTCTCAAGAAGGTTATACGTCATGACCAAATAGGATTTATGTTAAAAATTATCTTAACAAGAAGGGAACCGAAGTAACCTTCCTCAATATAGTCAAAATTATTTACCACCAGCCCCTGGCAAGCATTATTCTCAAGGAAACAAGTTAAACCCTTTCTTCTAAGATACTGCCCAAGGCAAGGTTGCTCCCAGTCAGAACTTCTATTCAGTTCAGTATCAGAACTACCTGCTACAGTATTTTGCAAGAATAAGCAAGAATATACAGAGAATTTGGTTAGGAAATGAAGAAGTCAAGCTCTCAATATTTGCAGATGAAGTGATACTATATTTAGGAATTACAAAAGAAATTTTAAAAATTTATTAGAAACAATAGATTGGTATACAGTAGTGGAAGATTACAAAACTAAAAATAAAAAGAATCCAAGGTTTTTTCTATATACAAATAATGAGAGAGAAGAAAGAAATATCAAAAAAATTCATTCATTCATTCATTGGAAGTTATCTTGTAGTCAACTTAACTAATGAGATGAAAGACCTATACAAAGAAAAACTACAAAATAGTGCTTCACAAATTAAAATAAAAGACACAAGGAAATGAAAACACATTCCTCGCTCATGGTTTAGGAGTATTAACATAATTAAATGGCAATACTTCTTAAAGCTCTGTGCAGATTTAATTCAGTCCCTATAAACATATCCAAGACATTTTTCAAATATATACTTTCAAACCTTCCTAAAATGTACATGGAATAATAAACTTTAATAAAACCTAAAGCAATTCTTTGGAAATAGAAAATTGAATGTATCACTCTCCACAACTTCAAACTGTAATATAAAGTGGTTTCCATTAAAAACAGTATGGTACTAAAATAAAGACATACTCAAATGAATGATATAGATGAGTATTCTGATCTTCAGGTAAACGATCAATTTTTTTTATTAAGGAGCAATAAATATAAAGTGGCACAAGTTGCTTTCGGAAAATTGATCAACTAAATGCAAGAAAGTGAACATGGACCTCTCTTTAATTTCATGTATAGAAGTCAGAAATCAAAATTGTTCAAAGACCTTGATATCAGACCTGAAAGCTTAAGATACATTGAGGAAACTGTAAGCAAAATGTTTCATGGTATTGAATCTAAAGGCATTTTCTTTTTTTTCAAGGATGAAACTCAACAAATTAACTGAGAGTCTTCTGTACCTCAAACATGACTATTATATAAAGACCACCATAGAATGGGAGAAACTTCACGCTAAATATAAATTTATATACATAAATATATAAAGGGGTGATATTCAAAATATAGGTAGCATTTGTAGAGCTGAACAAGAAAAAAACTATAACCCCATCCAAAAATGAGGAGAAGAAATGAACACATTTCTCAAAGAAAAATTCATATGGTCAAAAGACACATGAAAAAAATGCTTGGCATCTTTAGTTATTTGGAAGATGCAAATCAATATAACAATGATATATCATCTCACATCACAAAGAATAAAAGCAACTGGCTCTGGCGTGAATGTGTAGCCTAAAGGATTCTCCTTCACTGCTGGTGGAAATGCTGACTAGTCCAGCCTTTGTGGAAAAAATACATGAATATTTTCTAAAAAACTAGAAATTGAACTTCTATATGACTCAGCAATTTCACTCCTAGTAATATACTGTATGAGCCTCAATTTACAAAGGAAAAAAGCCCTTTTCATATGTATGCTCATCACATCACTATTAATAATAGCCAAAATCTGAAAATGACCCAAATGCCTGAGAACAGATGAGTGGGTAAAGAAACTGAGGTAAATCTACGTAATGGATAAAATTAGGATAAAATTAAGTCATGATTATGGAGAATCTCACTTTGAGTGAAATGAGTCATAGAGAGAGGAATCAATATAGACTTTGTGATACATAAGGGGAAAAAAGAAGTTAAGGTAGAAGATATGGTAGAAGATATGCTAACTATATTGTAGAAAATAGAGATAAAGGCCTTGAAGAGAGCAGTCTATGGGACAAAGCTTTCTACAAATAACAGGAGAATGCAGTTAGGACAGAAAAGGTACCACAATGACAATGTTAGTTGAAAACATATTAGGGGCTAAAAGGAGATAAAGTGATAGGCATTTATTCTTCAGTAACAATAATGCAAAAAACTAATAGGGTGTAGGGGAAGAAAAGAAGTGATGTGAGAGAGGAGAGAGAGACAAAGACAGAGAAAGAGAAAGAGGGGGGGAAGATTTCTACCCTGTAGTTAGTGGGGAGAACGGAAATGAAATTGTGGAAACTGTTATGTACTCTTGAAAGAGAACATATTGCAGTTAAGGCTTCTTTACATTAGTTATGATGTTAACTTATTATGGCAACCTCAACATTTAAATAATAGTAATTTAATTCTTTTTTTTCTTTTGATTTTTGGGCCACACCCGTTTGATGCTCAGGGGTTTCTCCTGGCTCTCCTCGCTCAGAAATAGCCCCTGGCTTGGGGGGACCATATGGGACACCTGGGGAATCGAACGCGGTCGTTCCTTGGCTAGCGCTTGCAAGGCAGACACCTTATCTCTAGCGCCACCTTCCTGGCCCCTGTAATTTAATTCTTGACATAAAATCTCATAGTTAAAAATCTCATAGTACTACCAACACTTCAGTAGGGATAAAAACCTACTTTATGTAATTTTATGGTACTAATGAACAATACATTCATGTTGTATTTCTGTTACACAAATGTGTTGTATCAAACAAAAATGTTTCTAGAGTTTTAAAGTAGATTTCTAATATTTAATGTGTGTGGTTATATAAAAGTACAAATAGGAGATAACACATAGGGAAGTAGTGAAAAATGTTTCAGCATTGATATATAGAGCTTTGCATAAAAATTTAAGATTCTTCTGAACATACCTTAAATAAAGTATCAAGCACATGATAGAGATGGATCACTTGCTCGCATAAATCTGGCATTTAAACTCAACTAGTTATGAATATTCCTGACAGAAAGATTTAGCTGTGTGCCTCATCCCCCCACCAGTGACTAAATAATTAGTCTTTCAGTTAATCTTCATTACCATTGTCACATTCCACCTTGTCCTTTGAAAACAAGATTGAATAGAAGGATATCTAGAAATTCCTATTGAGAAATATGAATGCTGTAAGCCATTCATATGATAAAGGCACATGGAGTGACAGCAAAAGTTATTTCATCTGATCTATAGATACACCAATGTTAAGTTAATTAAAATTTCAAAGGAGAACCGGGTATATGTTAATGCTGATGAATAGTTCATAGACAGCTAAGGGTAAGATGAAATGCAGGTAAGGAGGAAGCACTAAATTGTCTTTCACATTTCTTGTGCCTCTCTATTGTTCCTGCTCCCCTACCCTAAAACACATTGCAGCTACTGCTTCAGTCTTATAGCCTGAGTTCACTACTGGGAAGGAGCATATGTGATAAGAATGTAATAGTATTTCTTAATTTTTAAGTATTTTTTAATATTTTAATACATATTTTTATTTTGACCAAAGTGAATTACAAATCATTCACAGTAAAATTTTAGGTATATAGTGACATTGAATCAGGGGCATTTCCACCACCAATATTGTCCTCTCTCCCCCCACCCCTCCACCCCTCCCCAGCATTCATCCCATATCCTCCTCCTTTGCTCCCCCGGATGCTAGTATAAGTGGTCCCCTCTGTGTCTAGCTTGCTGTAGATTGGGTATCGATCCTGTTGTCGTTGGCTTTGGATTTGGTACCTAGATCTTATCATTTTTTATTTCTACTCAATGTTTAAGGAATATGTGTTAATTCTTTCATGAATTGATAAAAGAACATGAAAAACTGACTTATGTTAAGTTCTTTACCAGGAACGCAACTTCATTAGGCATTGTTGACTGATAAATTACCAGAAGTAGACATCTGCATATAAACACACAGAACCAACTATAATCCTAATTATTTTGTACATCCTAGGTACTGCAGAATTTTATATATGTAGCCTGAGTTTTCTTGTAATCCCAATACTTTCTTACGTGGTAGCCTTTTTTTTTTTTTGGAAAAAGAGATAATTGATAAATTTGTAATAGAACAGAAGCCTGAAAGTATTTTAAAAATTCAATCAAAAATTTTAGTTGGTTTTACATGATTATATGTCACAACTACTTTCTTCATTTTTTATATGACTTAAAGAAGAAACAAAAAAAGTATTGTAAAAATGTAATTAAAAATAAATGAGCATAGAAAGTATTCTAAAAGAAATATTGTGTTTTCATAAAGTTAGATGTTTTGTGTGTATCTTTGTTTTTACTCTGTGTACATCCACCAATGTTCAGGGCTTGCTCCTTGCTCTGTGCTCAGAGATCACTCCTGAAAAACTTGGGGACCATATGGATTCCTGGGATTCAATTCAGGTTAGGCACATTCCAGGCAACTATGCTATCAGCCTGTACTATCTCTCCAGCCTCTTTATCTGAAATTATAAAAATAATAGTAAATTTATTTATTAAAATTATTTTTGGATGCTTATCTGTTTCAGGAACCACAAATTTCTGTATGAAACACATATTGACTTTAGATCTTGATGATATAAGTTATTGATAAAAGTACTATCATTTAATGCCCTTCCTTTATATTCATATTCAGGTATTTGGAGAGGGGGTTCTCTGAATCCCTTACTTAGCATGAAGGTAGAAAGGAACATTTTTGTCTTTAGTATTTGTTTGCAGGAACACATAAAAAGACATTCAATTGACATTCAAGAAAATGTTATCTTCCCAGTGAGTTTTAGCGACTTCACTTGCTGTCAACAAAGTTGTTTTCAATATTTCTATATTATTTGATGCACTGGTTGCTCAGTACTTTCTTCCAAAACTTAGTTTCTGAAACAAACAGGAACATCTTCTATTGTAACAAATTAATGAATTTATTTATGGAAGAGTCAATTTTTTGTTTTTTATTGAGATATAAGTAAATATATTTTTCTTCCTAGAAGCGAATTAGTCTTTTCTGTCCCAGACATTTACCAGGTTAAATGAATATAATTCCAGAATTATCAATACAACTAACATGAAAAGCAGGAGAATTGAAAAAAAAAATAGTTCAGTGATAAATTTATAAGTGAACTTATAATAAATTACATTTTGAGTTTAAAAATAAAAAAAATATTTTGGGATTCAGATTGGAGATTTCAAGTTATGTTATACTATATTTCACATTATTGATTTACTACTATAAAATATTGTAACTGGATTAATTAATTTGAACGTACAAAATAGTGTCATGAATGTTAAATATGAAAGAAACTACTGGCTTTGCTTAGAGATGCTTCTTCTTAAGAAGCAGAAACTATTTTAAATCATTAATTAGTATTATGAGAAATAGAAAGTTTTGCTTTTTATTTAGAGACACATTTACTTTGACTTTAAGCAGCAGTGTAAAATCATGGTGGTCTGGGATTTTACCAAAATTAAGGTCCAGGTAAATTTTAACCTATTCCATAAAATATTTTATTAATGACTTGAATTTTTTAAGTTAATAAATAATTCATAATTAGATGAAGTTGGTTGATATTAGAGAGATTATCTATGTAATTCTTTCACATCTGGACAAAGGTACTCCTTACTGAGCACACACTGATTTCAGAAATGGTCAGAAACTTATTTTATAGAACATTTCTACCTTTACAAAAGTATATTTTACTATTATATTTTCAAATTTTGTTGTATAATAATTTTTAATATTTAAAATAAAATATATTTTTATCATATAGAACTTTTAAGTATATAGTATACTCTGTATGTTCCTTGAATCAATTATTTTATTATTTTTATTTTGTGGGTCAGGGGCACACCCGTTGACACTCGGGGGTTACTCCTCAGAAACTGCTCTTGGTTTGGGGGACCATATGGGACGCAGGGGGATCAAACTGCTCTTGGTCCTAGGCTAGTGCCGACAAGGCAGATGCCTTACCGCTCCGCGCCACTGCTCTGGCCCATAAATCAAATGTTTTAAAAATTATTATTTAACTATATCTTTACAGGAGCTAAATTATACTTTACATACTGGAAGCCTAGGTGTAATCCCTGTCGCCTTGTGTCTTATGCAAACAGAGAAAATTTTATTAAGTAAAAATATAAAATACATTTCTAATATAAGGGAGATACAGTAAGATGTAATAGAATGATTTTGGAAATAAGAAATGCTTTCAGGCTCGCAATCCATGAACCATGAGTTCTTTATTTCTTTGTGTGTGTGTGTGTGTGTGTGTGTGTGTGTGTGTGTGTGTGTGTGTGTGAGACACCAGTGACACTCAGGGGTTACTCCTGGCTATGCACTCAGAAATCACTCCTGGCTTGGGTGGGGGCAATATGGGATGCTGGGGGAATGGAACTGAGGTCCTTCTTAGGGTTAGCACATGCCGGGCAGACACCCTACCATATGTGCCACCACTTTGGCCCCTGTACCTAATTGTTTTAATCCTCACACTTTCCCAGCCTCAGGACTGTTCACCTAGGCTTGGTCCCTGATAAGCATCACTCAAACAGGGTCCTGGAGTCAGTAGGAAGTGTCTGATGTCAATTGAAAACACAAAGCCAAAAAAACCAACAAGGAACCAGCAGAAGGAGGGGAATCCCCAACAAGTGAACTAAGTTCAAAGTGTCAATTCCTGTACCATGAGAACATACTGGCTGTGAGAAAAAGAAAAACTATGCCAGTGGTGACAGGCTCCTGTCTGACAAGGGGAACCCACTTTAATCCAGGTCAGTAAATGCCACCGCCCCCCCCCATTACAACACACACACACACACACACACACACACTGCACAAATTACAATGGGAACCATTATAAAACTCCACTAAGCTTAATGAATGGTAGTTCTGAAGACTGAACAAGTATTAGCCATCTTCATAAGTCCTTTCTTTATAAAGTCCTTTCTAATTAGGACTCTAGAGGGGAAACGCGGATGCTCAAAGAACTCAAATGAGGAGTATTGAATCCAGGTCAGCCATTTGTAGTACTATATCTCCTGGCCTCAGTTTCCAATTTTTGGAGCAGTGCACAGCAGTCTCACTAACCAAGCAAATTTAGCATACTTTTAATACTTGAGAATGCAATTCTTGAGTTAGTTAATCTTAAAAATTAGCTATGTCAACCAATAAAACTTCTATCAAATAAGATCAATTTATAGAGTTTGTAATGCCACTAATTCTGATTTATCATGAGATCAACATGCCAAGATGTTAATTTGAGACCAGGATTTGCTTATATTTTTACATTTGAGCAAGGTAAACTGACTCAGTTGCTGTAAAATCACCCCACACTTAGTATCTTCAAGCCCAGATGAAAGAGGTGAATCAGGGTCACCCATAAAATAATCCAAACCAGGCTGAGGATGAAACACATGTAATATGGCAGTCTTCTACCTCATACCTACTGCCTGCCAGAACTGTCATTTTTATTGTGTACAAAGACCACCCCTGGATGAGGCAGTAAGGACAGATAGCTCAGGCTATCCTGAGCCAGTCCCACCCAGGGGAGACAATTTCTATGTTGTTGTAAATCCAAGTTGTAAACAAACATACAAAGGAATCAGGGATGATCTTTGTTTTAGGTTAAATCAGGTGTAACCTAACAAATTGCTTACACACAAATCTATCTTTATGTACCCACTAACTTCAAAATCCAAGTATCAAATCTTCAGTATGATAGAAATTTGTACTTTCCTTTGTGCTGGCTTTTGATAGTTTCTAATAGAATGCTAATTTTCTGGATTATTTATCTTTAAAGTAATCAACTAATCCATAACATAAATCAGATTGATATATAATGGGTATTAAGTTAAATTCATTTGATAAAAGAAAAATTAAAAAATTACTGGGGCATTATTCAACCTTAATAAAATATTTCAGAACAAGAATTACATTTCTTTTTTTAGTTTCTGTTTTTTTGTTTTTGTTTTTGTGTTTTTTTTGGACACAATCAGCTTTATTCATAGTTTATTCCTGGCATAGATCTTGAGATTCACTCTGGCTGTACTTTTGGAAATTTATACTACCAGATATTAAGCCAAGGCTTCCTCCTGCATATATAGCATGAGTTCCAACCCATTGAGCTATCTCTTTAATCCAAAGAACAATTTCTTTACTTTTTGGTGGCAGGCCACACCCAGTAGTGCTCAGGGATTACTCTTGGCTCTGAACTCAGAAATCTAGAGTGCTAGCACCAATACAGGGTATTTGCCTTGCATGCTAATGACCTAGGTTCATCCTGGGTTTGATCCCTGGCATCCCATATGGTGCCCCAAGCCTGTAAGGAGCAATTTCTGAGGCTCAGAGGACCACGTAGCATGCCAGGTATTGAACCTGGGTTGGTCCTGGTTGGCTGCATGCCTGGAATATACCCTACTCTCTGTACTCTGTCAGAGCTTTTATTTTCTTAATTATTATTAAATTTGAAGTTCTACTAATACATGAAATGTTTAATGGGCTAAAAAGTTGTATATATAATATAATATTTTATTATACCAATCAATATACCAGTCAGTATAATATTTACTAAAAGCTTAGATTGCTGTTGACACTAATAATTGCTCTCAACATATATACACACATACAGTGAAACTTAACATTCAAAACTTCCAATCATTTCAAAACAGCAAAAAGTTTTTTGGAGAAAGCTTTTCATAGATAGAGGAAGTACAAACTTCATTCCTTGTCTGTTAATCAAAGGAAGGATTCATTTCCAAAAGCTGTCCATCTGGTTCCTTTCATGAGATCTAAATTTACATGATAAAAAGACAGAAATATAATTAATATATTTTTTCAATAAGAGACAGTCTTAGGCACTTGCTTCAGCAATAGATTGTGAAAGCTTTGACATCTCTAATTTTGAAATTTATGTCTCCACTCTTAACGAGATGAAGGAGAAGGCAGGGCCTGCATCTTTTTGCCTAGAGATCTTTTTAGTGATCTGTAACCACAAACCATGAGAGGAGAGTTTCATCTTTTCTCTTGAAACATGTATCAAACCTTATTGCCAACACAGAGACTTTCCTGTCACACATTTCACTGATTCTAAATCAGTGTAGGAGCTGTCTTCTGGCAACATCATTGCATTTGAAATATTTGCTTTTAAATATGATCTTCAATTTCTAAACCTGATGATCTACATCTACCCCACTGTGAAGAGGGCAATGTCACACACACACACAAACATACACAAACTCTCTCACACACACACACACACACGCAATAACTAGCAAAATTATACCTTGAGTATTCTAAAGAAATTAAATAACAGGAAAAACGGAAGTGCTATAGAGGGAGAATTAAATTTGTATGCATGTGTGTTCTCCATTGTATAATTTTAAAAGTTCAGTGTTTCGAAGGGAAACAAGACCATATTTTCATTTTTCAATGTCACAGTGTTTGTCATTTTCAAGGTCAAAGTATTTCTGTATCGATTCATTGCTGAAGCAGAGTCATAACACCATCAGAGTTTGACAGATTTATATGAAGAGAAAAAGAATAGGGGCTAGAAAGATAGTATAGCAAGAAAAGTGTTTGTCTCAGATTTAGCTGATCTGAGTTCAATACCTGGCACCCTATATGGCTGCCAGAGCACCAAATGTGTGATTCCTGAGTTCAGAGCCAGATGTTAGCTCTGAGTACCACCTCATGTTGCCACATACCCCCAAATAAAAACAATATAGCAAAAGTAAGATTTAATGAAGTTGCTGGGAACCTAGGACATCTGAGTTATAAATACTAGATTCACTAATTATAGCATGATGACTTAATTTCAGTTAGTAGTTCATATAAAATATTAGACTTGAATCTAATCAAATTCTTATCAATAGTGCCTTTGTAGGTTCTAAGAAAGTTTTCCAAAAATATGGTTGATAGTTGTGGGGTGGGTGTTCTGGTTACATTTTCATTCACAATGGATGCATTTAAATTAATGACTAGGTATTTAGAGATAATTGTTCTTCCAAGTCTTATTTAATATGTACTCCCAGGTTAATGAATTTTGAGGAAGTGTTTAAGTATTATTCCATTGAAACTTTTCATATATAAATTAAAAATATATTTTTTTATCTGGTTAAATGGTCTAGTACAAAATGTTTAAAGATAATCATAACATATTAGGATATGTTTAAAAGAAGGTAGTTGAATATTATTCATGCCTAAAGCCCAAGACAACTACATATATGAGTTAATCAGAATGCACACATGTTAGCTCAGTCATATACACTGACAACCAGAAAAATACCATGGGAAAAGAAGTCGGTCAGATGACTCAAAGTTTTGGAGTACATGCCTGACTTACCCCGGGGCCTGAGTTTAAGTCAGCAATTCATGATTTCTCTGTAACTATAGATATAACCCAAGTGGCCAGGTAGCACCCTTTAACAAAACAAAAAAATCATAAAAAATAAATAAAAACATAAATTATATTTACTTTTTGGTGGGGGTTGGTGTTTTGGGTCACACTTAGCACTGCTCATGTCTTACTCCTGACTCTGAACTCAGGGATCACTTCAATTAGCTCAAGGAACCATATATGGTAACAAAGATTGAACCTGGACCATTCACAAGCATGGCAAAATACCTTAACCCATTCTTTCAGCTCCAATATTATTTACTTTTCAAATACTCCTATATAAATTTTAGAAATTTGAAAATGTGTATTATAAAAACATTAATGGCATCAGCAACTTATTTCCAATAAATGGACAATTATTTTCTAACACTATGTCTAAGCATTTTATGCTTCAATGTTAGACTTTTTATTTGTTTGTTAGTTTGTTTTGATTTTGGGTTACACCTGGTGATACTCAGGGGTTACTCCTGACTATGTGCTCAGAAATTGCTCCTGGCTTGGGGGAACATATGGGAAGCCGGAAGATCAAACTGTGGTTCGTCCTAGGCTTGCATTGCAAGGCAGACACCTTACACCTTGCAAAAACCGCTCGGCCCCACAATGTTAGATATTTTATGCTTCAACATAGGTCAGCTTAACTTTGAATATACATTATAGTCTCTTGGAAATGTACACAAAGTATTTATATATATATATATATATATATATATATATATATATATATATATATATATATATATATACGTGATTTTTTTATTTGGAGTTCTGCTAGATATAATACTGTTAAACCTTTAACAGTTTCATGTGTACAATGTCCAAATTATACCCTCCACTAGTGTATGAACTATAATGTTCCAGACTCCCCTCTCTTTCACTTTCAATACTTTGCCATGTAAGATCAGTTCTGTATACTGATTCTCAGGTTCTATTGTTTTTTACCATTTGTTATTTCCATACTATATTTATTTATATCCACATTTAAGAAAAATCATTCTGTATGTGTTCCTCTCCTGACTGATTCACTCAGCATGATAATCTCTATATAGCTTGAAAATTTTCTATATGAAAACAATGAAATGGAAGAGAGAGAAAAATTAAAGCCAATTTACAAATTTATAAAACCATGTAAAACTTTAAATAAACTTAACAGAATCAGTGAAAATGTAACACAAAGAAAGCTGTGAATCACTACTAAAAGAAATCCCCACCCCAAAAATGAGGAAATGGAAACACATACCCTGTTCGTTAATTGAAAATATAAGAATATGAAATTGTCAGTCTTACGCAATGCTCTATACACATTCAAAGCAGTTCCTATAAAATAACTCTAACATTTTTAGACACTTAGATCAAATACATTTAAATTTATTTGGATCAATAACAATTCCTTGCCTAAATAACCAAAATAACACTAGGGAAAAAGAATATGGAAGGCTCCTTTTTTTCCAAATTAAAATTACACTATAAAGCTATAGTTATCAAGAAAGCCTGGAGCTGAAATTAAGACTGCCTCTCACACCAGTGATAGAGAATTGAAAACCCAGAGAGAAATCCTCAAACTTATAGATAACAAGTCTTTGACAAAGGAGAAATAAGTATAAAGTATAATAAGGGAAATTTTTTCAACAAATGATGATGGTGAAACTGATCAGTCACATGTAAAATGATAAATTCAGAAATGTTTTTTAGACATACACAACAGTTAATTCAAAGTAGATAAAAGACCTCAATATTATAATTGAATCCTCAATTTTATGGAGGAAGGCATAGGCAAATGTATAGTTGCCCAGTTAAAACTTGGCCAACAGAAAGAAAATAATATATATTAAAATAATCACACATTGCTACAAATAGTTCACTTTCAATAAATATAAAAACCAATTTTCTTACTTTCTAAGTTTTAAGTCTATCTTGAAAATCAGATGCAGATTAATATGGACACTCATAACATGAGCATGACTTTAATTTATATGATTAGCTATTTTTATTTCTACTCAGATATTACTAAATATGTTCATTCATTGTAGTACATTTAATTAGTATTTTGTCAATAATTTCTCTAATTTCTGCCTTGGACATGTTACAGTTGAATCCTCGGGAAGTGTATTGGTGATATTTTTATTTTAAAGTAAAGAATTCTCAAATTATATTTTTAGACATTCTTGGGACTACAGTCCAAAAATATTACTTATACCAAGTAGTTGTAATATATCCATGAACTGTCAGAATTCTACATATTGAATAAATCACATTTACTTTTTAGACTATTTCTTATAGTTAATGCAATCAATATATAAAGCCAATTTCTTTGAAGTTACCATTGTAGGTCATATTGTTAATACTATTAAAAGATTAAAAATTTATGTCACAAATTCTACATAATATGAATTATTTCTGCAAATCACATAAAGAATGATTTATGCATTATTTGGACTCACTATGTAATTATTTGCAGTTGTTCAAAGTGACTTGTATTTCTTTTGTTAGCCAAATTACATGTGAAATGATAAATTAGATTTTGATCTGTCATTATATTTTAATAACTCTTAGGATGGAGATTTTTATAATTATATGTTAAATACTATATGAACTATTCTTGGAAAAATAGCTAATGGAATAAGAACAGAAACAATTTAGAGTTTTTAGTATACAATAAAAATTAATCTGGCAGGTGATACTATTTATATTTTTCATGTCAAACACTTATTCAGATATTTTAAGAAAAATGGATTTTATGATATTAATTTCTTTTAAGGGAGCACGCCAATGCAGTAACCTGGTGGTTACTCCATTCTGTACTTAGGGATCACTCCTAACATTTTGGGAACCATATACATTTTTGAGGATCAAATCCTGGTCAGTAGGGTACAAGGTAAGAGAAGAGCCTAAAATGCTGCCCTAACTCTTATCTCCAGCCCACATAAATAGATTTACAAGTCAAGTGAAATGTGTTTCTCTGATAACTTATTTTCTTCTTTTTTCTTTTTTTTTGTTTTAGGGCCACACCCGGCATTGCTCAGGGGTTACTCCTGGCTGTCTGCTCAGAAATAGCTCCTGGCAGGCACGGGGGACCATATGGGACACCGGGATTCGAACCAACCACCTTTGGTCCTGGATCGGCTGCTTGCAAGGCAAACGCCATTGTGCTATCTCTCCGGGCCCAACTTATTTTCTAAATAGATTCATAACACACATTTTTTCAAAGTTGACTTCATTTTTCCAAAACTTTCACAATGTCACTTACCACAATAAAATTATTTAATTTTCATTAATTGGTTAACTCAGCAACTAATCATTGTTATTCAACTGGAAATATTTATTAGTATTAAATATTGGAAAATAGGTAAAATTCTATCTTATTTTATACTTTTTTTTGGTTGGTTTTTGGGTCACACTCAGCAGCACTCAGGGGTTACTCCTGGCTCTAAGCTCAAAGATTGTCCCTGGCAGGTTCGGGGGACTATATGGGATGCCAAAATTTGAACCACCAACCTTCTGCATGCAAGGCAGACTCCTTACCTCCATGCTATTTCTCCGGCCCAAAATTCTATCTTTTTATCCCTGAAGCCCATAAAGAGTTGAAGTCAGGATGAATAAAATAATGAGATTTATTTCAAAATATTAAAATACTGAAATTAAAAATATAAGTTTTAATTCCTAGGACCAGACAGGTACAGTTGTAGAAAAAAAACATGACTTGAAACTAGCCTACCTTTCTATTTCCAGTGATGGAATTTTTCTTTGGTGTGTATGTACATCTATACTTATAATACATTTCTGTGAAGTTCCAATATTAAAGATCATTTGTCTCACCAATAGACATACTATGTTACGTTTATTCCTCAGTCAAAATTTGCCTCCTCTATGAACTCTAATTTTTTCCTAAACCTTGAGTCCAGAGAGGTTCTTTAAGGGTCAGATTTTGTGTATGTACAAGTTGTGCACTCTTCTCAGATTGGCTTGGTATTTGATTTAATATTTTAGTGACAATACTTTGAAATTCCTCATACTTTTTTTTTTATAAAAAAAGAATATTTGCTCCTAGGGATATACCGTAGGTACACAAAAACACAATTCAAAAATCCCTTCCTCACATCTATATTTATTGCAGCACTATTTACAATAGCCAGACTCTGGAAACAACCAAAATGGCCTTCAACAGATGAATGGCTAAAGAAACTATGGTACATATACAAAATGGAATATTATGCAGCCATCAGGAGAGATGGAGTCATGATGTTCTCCTGTATGTGGATGTACGTGGAATCTATTATGCTGAGTGAAGTAAGTCAGAGGGAGAGAAATAGACACAGAATAGTCTCACTCATCTATGGGTTTAAAGAAAAATTAAGGATGTTATTGTAAAAAGATACAGAGACAATAGAGTTAAGGGTCGGGCTGGAAGGACTGGCTCAAATATGAAGCTCACCACAAAGTGTGGTGAATGCTGTTATGGAAATAACTACACTAACAAATAGCATGACAATGTTAAAGAATGAGAGAAGTATAATGCCTGTCTTGAATACAGGCAGGGATGGGGAAGTAGGGAGGGTGGCATTAGTGGTGGGATTGTTGCACTGGTGTAGGGGAATTATCTATTTATGACTGAAACCTAACTATGATCATATTTGTAATCATGGTGCTTAAATAAAGATTTTTTAATAAAAGAGTGTTTGCATATGGTGTATTGAGTCCCACTAATTTTTTGACTAAATGTGATCCCATGATAGCTTTACATTCTAGTTTTGTGAGTGTGTTTATTTCTCTTCTTAAGACCATTTAACCATCTCTTCAAACACTTTCTCATTTTCTTAAAATCTTAGCAAACTCTCAATTTCTTAGAGATATTTTTATTATTTATTTATTTTTGGTTTTAGACCACACCTCTTGCTGTGCAGGGGTCACTCAGAGATCTGCACTTAAAAATTCTTCCTGGTAGGCTTAGGGGACCATATGAGATGCCAGAGATTAAACCTGGATAGGCCAAGTACAAGGCAAGCACCCTACCTACTGGTGCTATCACTCCAGCCCCAGAGATAGTATTCTTTTCTTTTTTTTTTTTTTTTGGGCCACACCCGTTTGACGCTCAGGGGTTATTCCTGGCTATGTGCTCAGAAATTGCCCCTGGCTTGGGGGGACCATATGGGACGCCGGGGGATCGAACCGCAGTCCGTTCCTTGGCTAGCGCTTGTAAGGCAGACACCTTACCTCTAGCGCCACCTTCCCGGCCCCAGAGATAGTATTCTTAACCTAAATTTTTAAAGGAACTTTTTGATACATTTACCTTCATATATGTTATTGATTACTAACCTAAATGAATATGTGATAATATATAACTATTTTTATATATTTCCATTCTGTATGACTTTATGAAGTTTATATAACGTATTTGTGTATCATAATGTGAGTCCAAATTTGTTAAATAATCAAATAAAATTAATTAATGAAATAGCCAATATAAAGCATTGGAATAGGAGGTAGACTTATGTAAAATAAATTTTATTGAAGTGAGAAAAAATTTAATCTTGGAGTAATTTTCATTTCCCTTTGAAATGGAGAGGGATATGTTATGCTATTTATTTTCAATTTTAGAAGGTTTAAAATTGCATTTTTGTTTAAAAATTTTATTTTTAAGGTTACATTCTATTTTCATAAATAGATTATTATCAGTACTGATAAGTTACTTAAAGAAGATAAAGAATAATGACATTTAGTTTTGTACATCCTCAGAAAATCACATGACTTGCAACAAACATTGAAAAACGAATATATAGCTTAAATAAACCAATTTTCTCAATTTTATCCTAGCTAAAATAATTACAAAAATGTTCCTACCTTCCTCCCAGAGGGACATTGAAATGAAGGAAAATAATCAAAATAACAATAAAGTGTTACAAAAAACTTCTAGAAACAATAGACTCATATAGCAAGGTGGCAGGCTACAAAATTAACACACAGAAATTAATGCCCTTTTTATACACCAATAATGATAGGGAAGAAATGGACGTCAAGAAGGCAATCATATTCACATTAGTGCCACACAAACTCAAATATCTTGGAGTCAACTTGACCAAAGATGTGAAGGACCTGTACAAAGAAAAATATAAAGCCCTGCTCCAAAAAATAAGAGCGGACACACGGAAATGGAAACACATACCCTGCTCATGGATTGGCAGGATTAACATCATTAAAATAGCAATACTCCCCAAAGCATTGTACAGATTTAATGCGATCCCCTTAAAAATACCCATGGTATTCTTCAAAGAAGTGGATCAAATACTTATGAAGTTCATCTGGAACAATAAACACCCTTGAATAGCTAAAGCACTACTAGGGAAAAGGAACATGGGAGGCATTACTTTCCCCAAATTTAAACTGTACTACAAAGCAATAGTTATCAAAACAGCATGGTACTGGTATAAAGACAGACCCTCAGATCAGTGGAATAGGTTTGAGTTCTCAGACATTGTTCCCCAGACATACAATCACCTAATTTTTGACAAAGGAGCAAGAAATCCTAAATGGAGCAGGGGAAACCTCTTCAACAAGTGGTGCTAGCAGAACTGGTAAGCCACTTGCAAAAAAGCGAACATAGACCCCCCCCCCCAGTTAACATCATGTATGAAGGTAAAATCGAAATGGATTAAAGACCTTGATATCAGACCTGATACCATAAGGTATATAGAACAACACATCGGTAAAACACTCCATGACATTGAGACTAAAGGCATCGTCAAGGAGAAAACTGCACTTTCCAAACAAGTGGAAGCAGAGATCAATAGATGTGAACACATTAAGCTGAGAAGCTTCTGCACCTCAAAAGAAATAGTGCCCAGGATACAAGAGCCACCAACTGTGTGGGAGAAACTGTTCACCCAATACCCATCAGATAAAGGGCTAATTCCAAAATATACAGGGCACTGACAGAACTTTACAAGAAAAGAACATTTAATCCCATCAAAAAATGGGGAGAAGAAATAAACAGACTCTTTGATAAATAAGAAATACAAATGACCGAAAGGCACATGAAAAAATTCTCCTCATCACTGATCATCAGGGAGATGCAAATCAAAACAACAATGAGATACCTTCTCACACCACAGAGATTGGCTCACATCACAAAGAATGAGAACAATCGGTGCTGGCAGTGATGTGGAGAGAAAGGAACTCTTATCTACTGCTGGTGGGAATGCTGTCTAGTCCAATCTCTATGGAAAGCGATATGGAGATTCCTCCAAAATCTGGAAATTGAGCTTCCATTTGACCCAGCTATTCCACTCCTAGGGATATACCCTAGGAAAACAAGAATACAATACAAAAACCCCTTCCTCACAACTATATTTATTGCAGCACTATTCACAATACCTAGGCTCTGGAAACAACCAAGATGCCCTTCAACAGATGAATGGCTAAGGAAACTGTGGTACATATACACAATGGAATTTTATGCAGCCGTCAGGAGAGATGAAGTCATGAAATTTTCCTATACATGGATGTACATGGAATCTATCATGCTGAGTGAAATAAGTCAGAGGGAGAGAGAGATGCAGAATAGTCTCACTCATTTATGGGTTTTATGAAAAATAAAAGTCATTTTTGCAACAATCCTCAGAGACAATGAGAGGAGGGCTGGAACTTCCAGCTCACTTCATGAAGCTCACCACAAAGAGTGGTTTAGTGCAGTTATAGAAATAACTGCATGGAGAACAACCATAATCATGTGAATGAATGAGGGAACTGGAAAGCCTGTCTGGAGTACAGGTGGGTGTGGGGTGAGATGGAGGGAGATTTGAGACATTTGTGGTGGGAATGTTGCACTGGTGAAAGGTTGTGTTCTTTACATGACTGAAACCTAATCACAATCGTATTTGTAATCAAGATGTTTAAATAAAGAAAAAATGTTTAAAAAATCAAGTGTTATTGCGCAGCTATCTAACAAATAGTCAATTTATCAGTATATGATAGTGATCTATCTAGGTAAAAATTATGCTACTCTTTTGTGAAGATTTTGTAAGGAATGTATTTCTTTCATAGAAACAATTATACATTCTGTTAAAATGATCTTATAATCAAGTGAGTAGGTGTATAGAAATGTCAAATAGGAATGATAATATTTCCCACCTACCTGCCTTCACAGGGTACCATGAAAATTGATATAAAATGTCTTTGGAGTGTTTTGGATTTATTAAAAGAAAGATATTATAGCGGCTTGGGTCGGCACCTCCCCCCAGGGACCCCGGCATGCCGGCTGGAGGCGTGAGTGAGGAGAGGCGTGAGTGAATTTCTGCCCCTTTGTGCGGTTTGGGCTGGCCCCTCCCCCCAGGGACCCCTGCATGGCAGCCAGAGAGGGTTGAGTGACTCCCTTCCCCCAGATGGGCGCCTAGAAAGGCAAGTTGAGCAACACGAATAGACGGGAGAGATAGGGCCAGCCATCTGGACTCGCAGGTGACCTAGAGCAGTCCACCCCCCTGGACCCTGGAGTGGACCAGGGACTCCCCAAGGGTGAGGACAGAGCCTGAAGGGTTGGACTGAGGGAACCCTTCAAGGGAGGCGTGGAGGGGGCGGAGCTCCATTGACTCCCAGAGAAAGGAGGGGTGATTGAGAGCTAGGCTCAACAGCGCCAGTAACCATTGTGGCCAGGAGTGGAACTGCACCACAGACAGAAATAAGGAGCAGAAAAGGGACAAGACCCACAGCAGGAAGGCTGAACTCTAGGTAGCAAAGGGGAGGAGAAAGGGCTAGGCTCAACCAACTCACCCAACAGGCCCCTCTAGAAACACCGTCAGGAAGGGGACCAAAGCAGGCCAAAATTAGAAGCCACAGCACTCCAAAATACACCATTAAATACAAAGAATAATGCGTAAAGCAAGGAGATCTCTAATAACTGGAGACACCATGACAAACACTATCAAGTTTCCAAGTCCACCAAAACGCACAGATCCACGGGAAGAAGACCTAAAAGCGGTCATGAGGAAGGAAATGCAAGAATTACTAAAAGAATTAAAAGAAACCCTAACAACCGAGTATAAGAAATCCATGGACGAACGAATCAGCCAAATTAAAGAAGAAATGTCAAAGAACATGAGAGATTCCATACAAAAAGAAGTGAAGGAATTAAAAGACAAGGTAACAAGCCTTACGAGCAGAAACACAGAGTTGGAGAAGCACATCGAAGAACTCGAAGGAAAACTGCAATCAAAAAATGATAAAGAAACCAACAAAGAAATAAAAGGCAGAGCACTGGAAGGAAAAATCCAATATCTAATGAACAAGGACAAAAGAAACAATCTAAGAATTGTGGGTATACCAGAAGGGGAGGAAATAGGGAAGGGGGAAGAGCAGGTAGTCAGGGAGATAATAACAGAGAACTTTCCCACCCTCTGGAAAGACAATTCAGGACAAATCCAAGAAGTCAAGAGAGTCCCTAATAAAATAGACCCCAATAAACCCACACCAAGACACATAATATTCCAAATGGCAAAAAAAAAACAAAGAGAAAGAGGAACTCCTGAAAGCAATAAGGGAGAAAAAAAACCTCAAGTACAAAGGAAAGGACATAAGAATCAAACCAGATCTCCCATTTGAAATAATTCAAGCAAGAAGACAGTAGAATGACATATTTAAATGACTGAATGAAAGAAATTTCCAACCCAGGGTCCAATACCCAGCAAAACTATCATTCATATGGGAGGGCAGACTAAAAACATTCTGAAACATGAACGAACTTGGACTATTTGTGCAAACTAAGCCGATCCTAAGCGACTTACTCAGAGATGAATTACACAATCCAAACCCCCGATTGTAACAACAACCACTCCACACAATACAACTGCACAACAGTCCTCGCTATCAATAATTTCCCTAAATGTTAACGGACTAAACTCTCCAATTAAAAGACACATAGTAGAGAACTGGGTTAGGAAAAATAAACCGGACTTCTGCTGACTGCAAGAAACACACCTACAGCTACAGAATAAGCACAGGCTTAGAATAAAAGGATGGAAAGTAATTATTCAGGCCAATGGAAAACAAAAAAGAGCAGGGACAGCCATTCTTATATCAGACCAAATTGTATTCAACCTCAAGAAAGTGATCAGAGACAAAGAGGGTCACTACTTACTGATCAGGGGAACATTAGATCAAGAAACACTAACCCAGGTCAATATCTATGCACCTAATGTAGAGACACCAAAATATGTGAGGCAACTACTGGCAAACCTGGAGAAACACATGAAGGGAATTGTGATAATAGTAGGGGACCTCAATACTCCACTATCACCACTGGACAGATCCTCCAAGCAGAAAAATAGCAAAGAAATAAGAGCTCTAAATGAAAAATTAGAAGATTTAGGGCTAATAGACTTATATAGAGCCCTCCATCCCCAGAAAGCAGAATACACATTCTTCTCAAACCCACATGGAACCTTCTCCAGAATAGACCATGTCTTAGGATACAAAGCCAACCTATGTAAGACCACAAAGGTAAGGATCATTAGAAGTACCATTTCAGATCACTATGCAACAGAGCTTAAAATTGATGTCAAGAAGAAGCAATGGAGGAAAACTAATACCTGGAGATTAAACAACATGCTGTTCAACAACAGCTGGATCAAAGAAAAACTCAAGGAAGAAATAAAAAGATTCCTTGAGACAAATGACAATGAAGAGGCAACATGTCAAAATCTATGGGACACAGCAAAAGCAGTAATTAGGGGGAAACTCATAGCAATACAGGCCTATGTCAAGAAACAGGAAAACAACAAAACGAACAGTTTAAAAGATCACCTCAAAGAATTGGAACAACAGCAACAGATAAATCCAACCACAACCAGAAGGCAAGAAATAATAAAAACCAGAGCAGAAATAAACAACATCGAAACTAAGAAAACAATACAAAATATCAATGAGACCAGGAGTTGGTTTTTCAAAAAAATAAACAAGATAGACAAACCATTGGCAAGACTCACCAAACAAAAGAGGGAAAACACCCAAATCACTAGGATCACAAATGAAAGGGGAGAGATTACAACAGAACCCCAAGAAATACAACATATCATGAGATCATATTATGAGCAACTATACTCAACTAGGCTAGAGAACCCAGTAGAAATCGACAGATTCTTGGACAAACACCCTCCTCCAAGACTGGAAAAGGAAGATCTAGAAAGTCTAAACAGACCAATCACTTCAGAGGAAATTGAAGAGGTAATTAAAAAACTCCCTAAGAACAAATGCCCAGGCCCAGATGGATTTACAGGTGAATTCTATCAAACATTTCAAGAAGACCTATTGCCACTGTTCTATAGGCTTTTCCAAACAATAGAAAAAACAGGAATCCTCCCCAACTCCTTTTATGAGGCTAATATCACACTCATTCCCAAAGAAGGCAAAGACACCACCAAAAAAGAAAACTACAGACCAATCTCACTAATGAACATAGATGCAAAGGTACTCAACAAAATCTTAGCAAATCGAATCCAACACTTCATCAAAAAGATCATACATCACGACCAAGTGGGTTTCATACCAGGAATGCAAGGTTGGTTCAACATACGCAAATCAATAAAAATGATACACCACATCAACAACATGAAAGACAAAAACTACATGATCATATCAATCGATGCCGAGAAGGCGTTTGACAAAATCCAACATCCTTTCATGTTAAAGACACTCAGCAAAATAGGGTTAGAAGGAACCTTCCTCAAAATAGTTACGGCTATTTATGAAAAGACTACAGCCAACATTATACTTAATGGCGAGAAGCTAGAAGCATTCCCACTAAGGTCAGGAACTAGGCAAGGCTGTCCACTCTCTCCACTCTTATTCAATATAACCTTAGAAGTCCTAGCAATAGCAATCCGACAAGAGAAGGGAATCAAAGGAATTCAAGTAGGGAAAGATGAACACAAGCTAGCTCTATTTGCCGACGATATGATGATCTACATCAAAAACCCTAAAGAGTCCACAGTAAAACTCCTAGAAACAATCAACCAATACAGCAAAGTGGCTGGATACAAAGTCAATACACAAAAGACAGTAGCGTTTCTATATACAATGAAGTCGAGGGGAGAGAGAGATTAAAAATACAATCCCATTTAAGATAGTATCAAAAAATATCAAGTATCTAGGAATCAACCTTACAAGTGAAGTGAAAGACCTATACCAGGGAAACTTCAAAACACTTCAGAAAGAAATTGAAGACGATCTAAAGAAATGGAAGAACATCCCATCCTCATGGATAGGTAGAATTAACATAGTCAAAATATAGATTTAATGCAATCCCTATCCAAATCCAGACACAATTCTTTAAAGAAATAGAACAATCAATCACAAAATTCATCTGGAACCACAAAAGACCCAGGATAGCCAAACACATACTGAAAAACAAGAAGCTGGGAGGCATCTCCTTACCTAACTTGAAACTATACTACAAAGCCATAGTAATTAAAATAGCATGGTACTAGAACAGAGACAGGACCTCAGACCAGTGGATCAGAACAGAATTCCCAGACATAAACCCCCAGATATACAGCCAACTAATATTTGATAAAAGAGGCAAGAATCTGAAATGGAACAAAGAAAGCCTATACAACAAGTGGTGTTGGTACAAATGGAAAACCACATGTACGAAAGTGAAAATCGACCCATATCTCACTCCTTATACAAAAGTCAACTCAAAATGGATCAAAGACCTTGAAATCAGACCTGAATCTATAAAGTTTATCGAGAATAAAATAGGCAGAACACTCAAAGACCTATATATCAAAAAGGTCTTTGAGAATGGAGCACCAATGGCAAGAACGTTAGCATCAAATATAAACAAATGGGACTACATCAAACTAAAAAGCTTCTGCATGGCAAAAGAAACCCTACTTAATGCAAGAAGACAGCTAACAGAATGGGAAAAAATCTTTTCACTTGACATATCAGATAAAGGGCTGATATCTAGAACATACAAAACACTCAGAAAGCTGAGCCCCTCAAAACCAAATAAAGCCATAAAAAATGGGGAGATGAAATGAATAGACACTTCTCTGAGGAAGACAGAAGGATGGCCAACAAACACATGAAAACATGCTCACCTTCACTCATCATCAGGGAGATCCAAATCAAGACAACAATGAGATACCACCTTACACCAGTGAGGTTGGCTCACATCAAAAATAATGGAAACAACCTTTGTTGGCGAGGATGCGGTATGAAAGGAACTCTCATCCACTGCTGGTGGGAATGCCCCCTAGTCCAACATCTATGAAGAAAAGTCTGGAGAGTGCTCAAAGAACTCAGAATTGAGCTGCCATTTGACCCAGCAATTGCTCTCCTAGGCATATACCCCCAAGATGGAAGGACATTCATTCCAAAATATGTATGCACCCCACTATTTATTGCAGCACTCAGTATAATAGCCAAATCTTGGAACCAACCTCGATGTCCAACAACAGATGAATGGATCATTAAGATGTGGTACATATACACAATGGAGTATTACATGGCAGTCAGAAATGATACAATCACAGACTTTGCAGCAACGTGGATGGACCTAGATCATGTTATGTTAAACGAAGTAAGTCAGAAGACAAAAGATAAACACAGAATGGTAGCACTATTCTGAAACACCTAGAACACATATTTTATACACAACTAATACCTAACAATCAAATAACAGGGTTCAACAGGGTAGAAACTCCGAACACTGTAATAGTCAACCTAGACGTGGGAGCAGTGTCCAAAATACATGAAAAAGGAACAATGCAAACTCTTGACTGCACATTATACCACAAAGAAAACAGCAACAACAGAAACGGCAGCATAGAGAGAACAGGTATGTAATCAGACTTCTACAACAAAGGTCCACAATAATCCCTTAGAGTTCATATACAGGAACACAAGTATAGAACACCAAGGGAAATCACAGACTGCAATGGCAACATACCATAATACTACCTTTTAATGCCTTTATCTTACTATACTTTAAATAACCTCTCAGCTTTTCTGTCCACAGGTGCCGTTGGATACAAAGGGCGGACAAACTAAGGTGGCAACTCGGGATACCACACGGGATACCATACCTTGCTTGCACTACGAGATGGCCACAAGAAAACTCTTTAACATACACTTTATCTCTAGGTAATACCTTCATTTAGGAATTGAAGCACGAGACCAGTCAGACCACTGTAGCAGTACCTGAGACGTACAGAATTAAACTACAGGCTCTATTCTTCGAACACATTCAATCAAACCAGCATTCCCTTGCTATTCTCTCCCCTCTTCTCACTACTTTTTTTTTTCTTCTATTCTGCTCATTACTTTTTTCCCTTTCTCTCCCCCTTTTCTCTCTAAGGTATTTTCTCTTTTCTCTCCCTTCAAACCCTTCCCATATACCTTCCCCTTTCCCCCCTCTGGAAATCCAACTATCCCTTCACCCCTCAATCCCATCCAGATCTCCCACCATATTAAAACTCTTCACCCCCAGTCCTTATTCTATTAGGCATCAAGATCGACCTCCTACCCAACGAACCAGTACCCAGCACCCAGGCCAGAGGACACCCAGATAAACCCACACCTCGTCTCCTGAAAGAAAAGACAGCCAACTCCCCTGTGGACTCATGCTGCGAGGCCCTCCCTACCAACTCCCCCTAACGCGGACTGCTCCTTGAAACAGGGCCTAGATCCAAAAGTATCCCCAATGCAAGAACTCTTCCAAGACCTCCCTGCCGCAAACATTTACCAATCAGAAGAAGGTCAGGGGGTGGGTTAGGAAGATGCCTGGGAACCCACACACCACAAGAAAAACCCAAAAGACAATGGGAAAAACTGTACTTCCAACATAGGCATAAGACCTGTAATACACCACCTCTTTACCTGCCCTCCCCCAAATGTAAGGTAGTCTTTTGCACCACTTTGGTCCCTTAAAAATTTCGCTAACTCATTTTATTTCTTTTTTTTTAATTTATTTATTTATCTTTTTTAAATGTTTTCCTACATATATATTTGTGAGCACATACATTTTTAATTCCCCCCCCCCTTTTTTTTTGTTTCTTTTTTTCTCTTCATTTTTTGGTATGTGACTTGTGTCTGTTATCCCATCAGTCCACCCACGAATACACAGACATTATAATGTAGCACCACTTCCCCCTACAAAGGCACACTAAGTAAAGGGGAAATATTACATATAAAAAAAAGAGAGCTCTTATCTACTAGAGATAGGAACTCATATTTGTTTAAAATATAGGGATATCTCCTGCCTTGAAAATATGTCATGTGGAATCAAATTAGACCTCAGGTGATTAGATACCATTCATCCAGCCTTGAACCCTGGATCCCCGACATAGAAATGGCACAGCTCTTCACAACAGCTGCAGGAAACAAACTCCATCCAGGACGACCTTAATACGACGAGACCAACAACAAGGCCCAGCTCTAACATGATATCCTGACAATGAGGAAAATGCGAACATCTTGACCTTAGAGCAGATTAGCCTACCTTACCAACTAACGACAAAACAAAACCAGAAGTCTTGGCACCCTTTGGTAGGACCAAAACCCAAGATCGGGATTTACAGATGACTGGCTGCTAGATCCACGACCAGACTTTATACATCTTGGGACCAATAAAAAAGCCCTAGTTTAGGGTTTGAACTATGACCTGCACAATAATCATGATCTCCAGCCCCAAAGGTCCGGCAGAGACAATTGTAACGGAATGGGGCTTTTGGAAGCACAAAGAAAGATGCTATCCTAGGTGCCACCCTAGGTTCAGTGCAAAGACCAAGATCACCAACCACAGAAGATGGATTAAAATGACACTGAGGTAACAGAACCTCTAGAACCACAAAGACTGACTTCATCATAAGTCCCACCTCAGGATCTGTGCAGATACTGAGACCTCTAAACACAGAGCAAAAGTCTTCCACACACCAAAAAAAAAAAAAAAAAAAAAAGGAAAAAAAAAAAACCCACCACCAGGAAAGTAAAGGATCCTGAGCAAAGTCTAGAGTTGATCCCATGACAGTATGCTCCAAGGACGGAGAAATCCCATATCTCTTAGGCCAAGTGAATTCTTTTTCGAATGACCCCAATATTTATTGTGCCAGGGCAGGAGGGAAAAAACAAAAATACAAAAAGCACAAAACCTTGGTTATTTTTTATATAAATATATATATATTACCTTCATTTATTATTGTTATTATTATTTTTGATTTACCAATCTATTTTGGTCGATTTCTCTGTTTGGGTGTGATTATTGAAAGTGTAGTCCCCAATTAAACTTATATATATATATATTTTTTTTTTCTCTTCCTTTCTTCTCTTTCGTTATGTGCTATGCCATGTTTCTTAATTCAAGACCATGGCGTGATTTTTGTTTGTCTGTTTTTGTTTTTGTTTTTTTTCTATTTGTTTGTTTTGTCTGCTCTGTGTGGTGCTTATCGATATAGCTGGAGCCCTCACTGGATATTTGACACTTCTTTTGGTACTAGTGGAGTGTTTCACCTTCTTTTTCTCCATCTCCCAAATTGATGATGAGAGCCTTTAGAAGGACTCCGCCCATTTTCGGGGTATTAGACTCTTACCCCAGTTTATTACTTTTCTCTCCTTCAAACAAAACCACGCAACTTGAACTAGCTAGTCCTGACTCCAGTTAGAGGGGGAAATAAGGGAGGCATCAAGACCAAACAGGTGCAAGACTACTAAGTAGTGGGTTAGATACAGAGGGGACCACATATTTTAGCCGCCCTGGGGTGAGGGAAAAGGAAAAGGGACGTAGGACAGAAACGGAGGTGTAGGGAGGACAATTTGGCGATGGGAATCCCCCCTGATTTTATGTAAATATGTACCTAAAATATTATTGTCAACAATATGTAAGCCACTATGATCAAAATAAAAATTTATATTAAAAAAAAGATGATCAAAAAAAATAAAAGTAAAAACTAAACAACACTTAAAGCAATGTGAAGCACACTAAAAATGACAACATAGAAATAACTACAATGATCAGTTTCTAATTTCTATAAGATTAAAATTAATATTTTAAATTAATTTAAAATGACTATTTCAATTAAATTGCCTGTTTCAAGATGTGTACATATTATTTACAATTGCTTCCAATTGTAAATCTGAACTTGGAAATGGAAAATCAAAATTGTCTATGACCCCAAACATATTTTGGGACAAAATGCAGCTATTAGTTTTGGAAATATGTGCTGTATTATATTGACTTGGCTATATGAGGTAGATCAAACAATTGCTTCTTAAAAGAAACTGGACTACCTCAGATAATATTAGATGCTTATTTGTTTATTTTATATTATTATTCTGTTTATTTGCATTTTTAATTTTTAACTAAGCATCCAATCTATTTTCTTCTTTGGATAGTTTTGTACACTTAACTCTTGAAAATATACTATTAAAATTCAGTTTTGCAGTAAACACCAGGGATAAATACTTCATTTAGGAGACTCACTTGGAGAAGAAAGCTGAAAAAGCAGGTGCAAGAATATGAGGAATTTCCATGTAGGTTTGCACAAGGATAAAACCCTTAATTCTGGGGCCAGAATGATAGAATAGCAGTTTAGGTGCTTGCCTTGCATGCAACCAACCAAGGATCAATCCCTAATATCCCATATGGTTCCCCTGAGTTCAACAGGATTTATTCCCGAGCACAAAGGTAGGAGTCATCCCTGAGCACTTCAGGGTGTGTCCTTAAACAAAATAAAATACACCTCAGTTCTTTAATATGTTATCCAATTATACTGTGAAATACTCTGTAGCCTCTGCAATGAGATTGTAAATTCAAATGCAATGCCAGTGAATGATCTTCCTGTCATGTATATATCATTTTCAGATAAATAAAAATGTCAACAGTGAAGATTAAAAAAAAAAGAAAGATATTATATAAATACAAAGTTGTATTATTGGAAGTATGACTTCAATGGTCCCTATGATAAATTCTACGAATTTATTAAAAGAATTATATTTAGCTTGTCATTGTAAGTCTTTAATATGGTTTTGAAGTTTACAAAGATTAATATTTTCGTTCACTAACTTCAATACCTTTTAATTTTTGAACAAAAATAACATTTATTTGGTGAATATTTAGTATAGATTTCAGAGTTTTGGATCTTGAAGGATGTTGGACTGGTTACTCGTTACATTAATTTTTTTAAAGCAAACATAACATATATATTATAATGGTACCTTAAGCATCAGAAATGTGTTGGGGGCCAGAGCTGTGGCACAGTAGGGTGTCTTCCTTGCAGGACCTAACCTAGGACAAACTGCAATTCAATTCCCTGGCGTCCCAGATGATCCCCCAAGTCAGGAGCGATTACTGAGCATATAGCTAGGAGTAACCCTCGAACTTTACTGGGTGTGGCTCCCAAACAAAACAAAAAAAAAAGAAATGCATTTTTTTAATTGTATATCAGTATAAGGTATTAGCAGGACTGTTATATTCTGAAGCCTCTACTTGGTTTGAATATTATGCAATTCTTATTAAAGACCTTTGTCTCCTAAAGCACCCTAAATACACTCTCATTGTAAGTTAGTATGTTAACCTAAAGTTCAATCAGGTGTGGATCAGAAGCATAATACTATCAGTCAATAATACTCTGATGCCCACACTGGAGTCTGGAATGAAATCAGTTCATATACTTAGCATTCTAGACTGTTTTTTATTGGTCTTAGTGTGTAAATGTATTATTTATAATCTAAAGGTCTTTACATCTCTAGCTTAAGTCACATTTTATTCTTGCTTCCACTCACTTTTCTCCACACACACTCTACTTTCTGGTTCTTAAGCATGTTCAGCCCTTTCTTTTTTTCCTTGCACTTATATTTGCTTTGTTTGTTCTTCAAAACCATTTGCCATATGTCTTCTAATGTCATCTCAAAATGATTTTTATCCTTTGTTACATAATGTGAGTTAGTCCTAGTGTTATTAACTAACTTGCTCTGTAAGAAAAAAAGGAAACACTCCTTTTTTAAATTAAAAGTATCATTATTGCTAAAATTTACTGAATACTTACTGAATTTGCAGTCTTGCCCACCCCATTTTCCAGTTTTCCAGCCACACTGGTAGTTTGTAGGGCTTACTCTATGCTTTACACTCAGCAAGAAATTCAGATAGGGCTCGGGGTACCATATGCAGGGTCTCAAACTCGAGGCCTGAGGGCCCTTTCCTGCCCTCTGTACAACATTTTGTGGCCCTACTCTAGAGGAATATTTTTTGTTTTGTTTTGTTTTAGTTGTTTGGGTCACACCCCCCTATGTTTAAGGCTTACTACTGACTTTGCACTCAAGGATCACCCCGACTTTGCCTCCTGTGGCCCCTAGGTAAATTGAGTTTGAGACCCCTGATTAGAGTCAGGATCAAATTTGGGTCAGCCAGGAGCAAAGCAGGAATCATACCTGCTGAGCTATATAGATCTTTATCATGTTGCACTTTACTCATCAGTCTAAAAAGAAATAACAGTGTCAAATTCAATACTAAGTTGTGCTTATTTACATGTTCTAATCCACATAATTTTATGCTTTACACTTAAAAATACAAATGAGAATTTAGTAATTATAAATATATAGAGAAATTATTGAAAGAGCAAATAAAATTTATATTTATGTTTTATGAAAATAAACAAAATTCAAAATTAACAGGCTGAAGATGTAGTTTAGTGCATAGTGCATGTCCTTTCCCATGCAACCCATTAGGGTTTAATGTCTGGCATTCCACAAGGTTACTTAATCCTCCAGGAATGACTTTTGACATCAGAGGCAGGAATAATTCTTGAGCATGCTGGATGTGCCTTTGAAGACCACATCTTTGAAGACCAAATCAAAACAAAATCACATTAAATAGATGGAGAGAGGGTAGAGAAGTTAAAAAGCTTGACTTGAATGCAGTTGACCAGACCCCTACATAATCATCAACATAACTATATGTTATTCCTTTGGTATCACTAGAATAATCCTTGAGTACTATTTGGTTATAAATTGCCACTCAGAACAGAGGACACAAAGTGAAAAGGACAGAGGTAGATTTATTAAAACTGAGAGCTGAGGACCCACAGATCAGAGAGACTTGGAGTCAGTAATCTCGGTGGGACCTCCTTATGTTAGGTGGCCAGTCTCAGCACAGAATAGAGGACACAGTGAAGAGAGTAAATAGCTAGATTTATTAAGGCTCAGCAGTGCAGGACATCAAGTCAAAGAGACTTACATTGTGAGGGATAGCAAATCAGAGGGATTTGGAGCACTGAAAGACCACGAATCAGAGAGACTTGGGGTTCCGAGCTTGAGGCAGGCACATGTTTATACATTTTCAGCCTAAATTTTCAAAGCACATATCCATATTTATTAAAGGCACATATAATCAAAGCAGATGTTATATTAAACCATGCATCTTGTTTATGGATCTCTGGGAGAGCAGGGACCAGACAAGAATAAGTTTGATCCCTACCCTTCAAGAGAACCAGGGAAATTTTCCTAATCTCATTCTAGGCACTTAGAAGGGCCTGGCCTCCATTTTATTTTCCTAGAGTTATATCTGAACTGTATAATGGCAGTACATGGTTTTGGGGACCAATTGGGATGTTGGAGATTAAACTGTGTAAGCTACATACAAGAAAATTGCGTTTTTTGTTTTTGTTTTTGTTTTTTTGGGTCACACCCAGCAGCACTCAGGGGTTACTCCTGGCTCCATGCTCAGAAATCGCTCCTGGCAGACTTGGGGACCATATGGGATGCCAGGTTTTGAACCAGTGACCTTCTGCATGAAAGGCAAATGTCTTACCTCCATGCTATCTCTCCAGCCCCAAAACAAAATAAATCATGGCTTCCATATACATAAATAATGAAATAGAAGAAAGATTTATTAAAAATAATCCTGTTCACATTTGTGTCTCAGAAAGTCAAGTACCTTAGAGTCTATTAAACTAAATAAGTGAAAACTTCTTTACTCAGAAAGTAAACTAGGAAACATTGTTTTAAGAAATAAAAGAAGACACAAGAAAATGAAAACACATACATTGCTTGTGATTTGGGAGGATTAGCACCATTAATATGACAATTGTTGTACAATTTTAATGTAATCCCTATAAAAATACCCATGACATTTTTAAAAGAAGTGAATCAAATATTCCTGAATTTATATGGAACAATAAACATCCATAAATAGCTATAGCACTCTTTGGGAAAAAGATGAGAAAATCAATTTGCCAAATTTTAACTGTACTTTAATATAAATTAAATGGCATTGGAATAAAGAAACCTTAAGATCAATGGAAAGTAAATAAATATTCTGAGAAGAAACCACACATATGCAATCAATTAATCTTTGACAAAGTGGATAGAAATACAAAGTGGAGCTGAAAAACTTCTTCAGCAAGTGATGCTGGAAAAAACTGGTCAACTGCTTATAAAGAAGTGAACTCTGACCTCTGTAACATGAAGGTCAAATCAAAATAGATCAAAGACCTCGACATCAGACCTGAAACCATGAGATATATAAAAGAAACTGTAGGCAGAGGCTAAAGCCTCTTCAAGAAAGAAATACCATGAGCCAAGCAAGTGGATACAAAGATAAACAAATGGGATAACATTAAAGTAATCATATTCTGCACCTCAATGTAAAAGGTGACCCGGATATACAAGAACTACGCAGGGAATTGGAGAAACTATTCACCCAATACTCATCTGATAAGGGGTTAATATCTAAATTATACAAGATGCAGATAGAACTTTGCAAGAAAAAATATCTAATTCTATTAAAAATGGGTATAAAAAGAAATGAATAAATAGAGATGACTAAAAGGTGCATGAAAAAAATGCCCCATATCACTAATTATGCAGGAGACACAAATTAAAACAGCAATGATGTGTCATCTCACACCACAAAAACTGGTATTCATTATAAAGAACAAGAGCATTCAGTGTTGGCATGGATGCAGTAAAAAAGAAACTCTCTGGTGTAAATGTGACTGGCCCAACCTTTATGGAAAGCACTATAAATATTTTTCAAAAGAGTAGAAATTGAGCTTCCATATGATTTAGCAACTCTAATTCAAGGAATATAATGTAGATTGCAAAAGGCCACACAGACCACCCTGTGACTTTGGAGACCATCCCCTGCCCAGAAGCACTGACTGAAAAGTCATGAGCAAAGGTGAGCTGGAAATGCCCAAGGACTGTGGAGTCAGAGGAGCATAGCTGATTTACTTCATTGCCATGTGCATCTTTTAGCCAATGAACACCACCATAACAAGAAGAAAAACCACCCAACCTGTGCGACTATGAGGAAACAATGCAGACCAACACCAGGCTTAGAGAATGAAGATGGCAGCTCTGATGACCCCAAAAGTGCAAACCACCTAATTAGCAGCTCAGAGAAAGTGCTTAGAGAAGAAAAATGAAAGATCCTCATAGAAATCAAAGAAAGCATAGATCAAGCTGAACAAAATGTAAGTAAGAATCAAGAGGATATGAAGATAGAAATCAGAAAACTCCAAATTGAGATTACAGGTTTGAAAAAAAAAATAGTAGAAAAAATGTAAACCTCACTGAAAAGCCTCTCCAACAGAGTATTAGTACCTGAGGATAGAATCAGTGAGCTAGAAGATGAGATGCATATCAACTCAAAACAACAGAAGAGATTGGAAAAGACCCTTAAAGCACGTGTGTTGGCAATGAGAAAAGTACTTGAAGAATGTGAATAGATAAAATTAGAAGTATTTGATAAACTCAAGAAAACAATCAATCATTGGAATCATTGGAGAATCATGAAGTCTCAGAAACACAGGAAGAAAATCTACAAGAAGAATCAACAGTCAAGGGCATCATCCCAGAGCTAAATACTGCATGTTGTTTTAAGATGTGATGCTGGGAAATTTTAAATAGTCACAAGCAAATAACTGTAAGGATTCTTATATCAGTTCTTGTATTTTTCACTACTCCAGAGGAACCTGATTTTAACAGAAATCATTAACATAGATTCTCTTGCTTCCCCTCCTTTTTTTTGTATCAGTGAGATGGCAGATCAGGATGAAATTGAGTATCCAAATTCATTTATTATACTCATTATGACAATGTGACTGATGTAAGCTTACAACTCTTGACTACCACAATATGCTAAGTAAATTCTGCATTTCTGAGCTTTTGATTTGAGGCCTCACTCAGCACTGCTCCTGGCTGTGTATTAAGGGTCTCTCTTGGAAGGAACCCTGGCTCTGCACTCTGAGACCATATATGATGCCAAGGATTGACAAGCACCATATCTGCTCTATTAGTATTCTGACTCTTTTCTTTTCCTTTTTACTTGTCTTGTCTTCTCTTTTTTCCTTTTTTTTTAAAGAAAGAATAGAAACTGGATTTGTAATCCTTATAAAAATTCACTCAAGAGAAAGAAACAGCCTTCTTCAATTTTTTGGCTGGAGCTCGGTCTTGACATGTCTGCGCTACTCATTGTACAGGACCTGTGGCTTAATGCTAAGTCCAGAGGATGTGAATATCATGTAAAACATATCACTTAACTCCTGTACTATCAAACGAACCCAAGAAAAAGTATTTTCAAATCATAATTTCTTGGTTGAAAGAGCAAGCCTAAAGAGATTAAGCTAACAGAATAAAAAAAAAAAAAAAAAACCAACAAACCCAAACAAATCAAAACAGTACTCTCCTTTACAAAATAAATGCCTGAGGTAAAAGCATGATTTTAAAAAATAAGAATCACTTGCATCTTAGTAGATTTAGAGTGTGTTAGTAGTCTAAAAGGCATTTGCCCAAGGATATTTTAACATTATTTTCACAGGCTTCTGATGTTGTCTTGAAAATCAAAGTTTTAGTTAGTATTTGATGTCTGTAGTTGTGTAAAATATGAAGGAATACTATTAAATTGATTTTTACCTTCTTTCTGGTTTTATATTACTCAGGTTTGAAAATGATTAATGTTATACAGAAATTATTATTGCTTTAATTTTACTGTATGAAATGAAGCCTCTTTCATCTTTAGCTTTTCTAAATTTTCACTACATTTTACAAATCGACTCTTCTAACCATGATTTCTTTCTAGATTTTCAGTGATTGAAGAAAGTAAGTGCAATTCAGACTGAACTTAAGAATTATCTAAGAATAATAGCTAGTAACACCATAATAATATTTGTTATGTTTGTGGATGTCCTAAAAGTCAAAATTATGATTCAATACTAGTCTCTAAGCTATTGATTTATACTATATATATTTTTAAATTTATACATATTTTTCTTGACTACAAACATGATTGTAGAACACTCCCCTTCACCAGTGCAACATTCCCATCACCAATGTCCTAATGTCCCTCCTCCCATAACCACTCCGCCTATATTTAAGACAGGCATTCTACTTCTCTAACTCATTGACATTGTCACCATAGTTGTCAGTTTAGTTATTTCTCTAACTGCACTCACCACTTTTTCTGGTGAGTTTCTACCAGCTCACAATATGAAAATCTTGACTAAAGTTCTCTTCTGCCCCAGTTTTTAATCCTATTAAGACCAATCAAGATAGTGTCATGGAAACGAGAGTGGCATCCACCTCACATGAAGCAGATAGTCAGTAGAAGAAGAAGAATCACATCAACACCATTAGGGTCTGAAACAAGGAAGGAAAGGAAATGTAGTTAGTAATAGTTACTACTTCCAATATGGGGATTTAAGGCTTCTTAAATTATGAATTTTTGAGTAGAGGAGGTTTTACATTTTAAATTGGGACCAAAGTAATCAGAGATATATGATTTGCAAGAACTTGGTTCCACGTGACTTGCTGTGCACTGCTGGGTGACTGGTGGTCCCTGGCATGCAAGGAACCAACAAATAGCTCTGTGTCTTCTGCCCCTAACATTGAACTGCCTGGCCTAATTGGGATGACTGTAAGCTCTTGAAACATTGTTTGGTAGAGTTGGTTTTGTTTTTACTTAAATTAAGAATTGTAAATAATAAAGTTTATTCTTTTTAAAAAAATTTATACATGTTTTAAATTTATTACCTCTCTTTGTATCATTTTGGGCATCCATAATTATTTATCACTTATAGTGTTTAGCATCAAAATTTAATCATAAAATTTTTTAAATATATTCTATTAGTCAGATGTTTAAACAGGGCCAATGAAAAGTAAGGTCTATGAGGTAATAGCTCTATCAACTAGTAATATTTTTTGAAGAATATTTAACAAAATGTAGGTTTATATGCCAAAGTAAGATAATAAATAAATGAAGAAAGAACTGTTTTCTACTTTAGAAATAACAAGTACTTTCTTCATGAGAGGCAAATATCATGAGGATAGTTGAAAATGGGGTTGGTGATAGATGGCATATTTTAAAATTATTTTTATTTAGATATAATTTATAAACAATATTATTTTATTTTTAAGTGTACAGCATAATGATTTTACATTTTTATTATGGGAATAAAATATGTACCTTGAGAGCTTACTCATTAATGTGGTATTGCAATTTTGAAAGTCGTTAAGACAATTTATAGTCGTATTGTGACATAACTGTATTTATAAACTCAAGTAAATAAGGGTTACAAATAAAAGAATCAGGATTCATATTTTGTTTTGGTCCTTGGTCATCTACCCTTGAAAACATCAAAGCACCCAAGTTAAGATTGCTGTATAGCATATGGTCAGAAAACAGGGGTTTACATGCAATACAAAACTGCTTTACTATACCAAATGACTTAATTTTTTCAGGCATGTGCTTTGTTTATTCTTACTGATACAATTCCAAGGGCAGATTCCAAGAACACAGAGATTTTTCAACAGATAACTTTTTAATTTAATTATTATAATTTAGTTTACACATTTACAATAGTGTAATAGTTTATAGTTTTGATGTTTATAGTACTGCACCTCACTACCACCCAAGAGCCTAGTATCCTCTATAGATCTTTTTATGTCACATCTATTATACTTCATTTTCATTCATCTGACTTTTGTTGTTTATTGATTGATTGGTTTGTGGAGAAACAGTAGCATAAGAGTGGAGAAGTTCATTAGAAAAAAGTAATATTCCATTTTCACAATTGATGCTAAAAAACTTGAAATAGATTTATCTTTAGCTTCCTTTCAAATACTCATGAAAATGTTACCAAGTTCCCTGTGAAACTAAACAGAAGCATGCAGAAATTCTAAACATCAGAAAGATGTACATTAAATCCTAGCTCTAATCACTGTGATAGAGGAAAAAGTTATTATATTAAGAGCCCCAAAATACAATTATTTAAAAATAATCAAGACTTTTAATATTTAATTAGGGAAAAAGGCTTGAATAACATTATTCCTAAATGAACTAGAAATTCAGGTAAAGAAACTTTGCATTAAAGATAAATTATCACTGGAGGCATTTATGACTACCTTGGGGAACACCTAATAATCTCAACCAATTATTTTCCAGGAAATGTTTTGTAATGCAAGTAAAATAGTAAATCGCTATATATTTCATGGCATTTTTTAGTCACTACTTATTTTCAATATAATTTTTCACCTAAGTAATTTGTAAATCAAGATATTACATAGTAGCACTTCTTTTAGGTTTGTTTTGTTTTTTAGGTCACACCTGTGCACAGAACTTACTCTTGGCTCTACATTTATGTAACACTCCTGGTATGGCTCAGGGAACCATATGAGATCCTGAGAATGTAGGCTGGATTGGGCACATGCAAGGCAAATATACTATTTGCTACACTGTTTCCAGTCACAATAAAATTAAATATTTAAAAAGGAGAATAAAATAGAATTATTAACTCTTTATTAATGTCTCAACATTTCAGCTGTATTATTTGGGATTGTGGTGGGCTCAGCAGTATTCAGAGCTAGTTTTAACTCTATGCCTAGGAGTGATACCTGGAGCTAGCTATATGCAAAAGCACTGGCTACTATCCAGCCTCTCAACTTTTCGACTTTTTATTAAAAATATCATTCAAATTATTGATTTATTTTGATGAAATATTTCTTTTGATGCCCCAGTATTTTGATAAAAGCTTTATAACAGGGGCCATAGGAACAACACAGTGGTAGGGCACTTGCCTTCACGTGGCTGACCCAGGACTGATCTTGGTTCCATCTTGGGGTCCCATATGATCCCCCAAACCAGGACCAATTTCTGAGCACATAGCCATGGATAATGTCACTGGGTGTGGCCCCAAAACTCAAAATCCCACCCCCCCAAAGAAAGCTTCATAACAGAATTAACAGAAATATCAACATGCTGAAAAATAGAAGTAGTTAAAAATAAAGCTTTTTAATCAGAAAAGTTGTTTTGAAAGTTAATACTTAAGTTTGTGCACACTTAATTCTGTATTATAGAGATTAAAAACACAAGGAAATAAAACAATGAAGAAAGAAAGTAAGAAGAGGCCATTTGGAGGTAACAGGGACAGGGCCCAGGTCCTCAGGACTTTCAGTGGTGTATATGTCTTTATCTGAACCACAGAGTCACATTGAAAGTTGTGAACCAATATGTAAAACACTGAATACATGACACCCAAAATATTATAACCAAACTAAAAAAATATAAGCCTTAAACAGACAGGGTGGAGGGTGGGAGGGAACCTGGTAATATTGGTGGCTGGGAAGTTGACACTGGTGATGAAATTGGTGTTGGCACATTGAAAACCTGAAACTCTATTTGAAAAACTCTGCAAATCAAGTTGCCTTAATAAAAAATAAGTTGACTCAAATACATTCATCAATCCATTGATTTGGGGACTTAACACCTCTCATGATTAATACTTTCTCTCAGAATCTAGTCTTATATTTAACGTAACATGCAAGCATGACCATAGCTTCCACATATTATAGTGTTTCAAGAGCAATCTCTCTTGATGCATGTCCATTTTTATATATAAAAGATAAATATGATAGGGAGGAGCTAGAATCAGAAAAGCAAATGGAAATTTGTTTCATAATAATTTATTTTTACTTTGACTACAAAATATTCTGAGAAACATCAATATGTTTATTCTATTACCAAGCAACCACAATTAATTTTCCTAAAATATAATTTTTCCTTGTCATTTATTTTTCAGTACATTGCCTTTTAATCTCAAAAATACATTTAATTTGTAAATCAAAATAGTGACAGAGTTTAATTTTTCTTTTATTGTAATGATTCAGAAACTAAAATATTACATTATGCACCTGGCAACTAAAGAAACAAAGAAACTAAAGAAAAAAAATGGGCAATATATGTTTTGAAGTTTGCTCTCTTCAGATGTGCATTTTATTACTATTAGGTGAAAGTCTACTTTATTGCTAGAAAAAAAGTGACTCTCTAATAGGCTGTCATTTTTGAAAAAACAGTATGTTATAATAGGATTGTGTTTCCTAGAAAAAGTCAGTAGGTGAAGAGATAGTATCTAATTATTGGTCAATTGCAGTTTTCAGTGTAAAGTTTTGGAGGCAGGGATTTAATTTGTATTAGTATATCTATAATAATTAGAGGTTTAACAAAATGTTCTTTGATAATGGCTTGTAGATATGAAAGAAGTCATGTAAGCCAAAAGTGCCCTTTATTTTTGATGGTGTTACTATTAAACTTTTAGCATGAATTGATGCATCCTGACAAAATAAAGTTGCTTATTATTTTATACTCAACAATAGAAATTCTATTTTGTATCAAGTGTAGAAGTCATTGATTAATTGGCCATGCTATTTAAGAGTAATAGGTAAAATGCTCTTACTGAAAAATGCATTATTTTCTTTTTTGGGTTTTTTTTTTTGGGGGGGTCACGCCCAGCAGCGCTCAGGGGCCCTATGCTCAGAAATCGCTCCTGGTAGGCAGGGGACCACATGGAATGTCGGGATTCGAACCACAGTCCCTCTGCAATGCATTATTTTCTTAATAGTAAATTTAATTGAGAGAAAAACAGAAAGTTTTTATTCTACATTGAAGACCAATCATCTAGTTTACCTTTGATACCCTGTCACAAGAAGGTTTTATACATAGATCAAGTTCAGTTTTGCTAAGATTTTATTCTATCTACTCTGGGACTTGAAAGAATAAACTTTGAGATAATGTGTCTCTCACTTCCAGGATTAAGTTTTTTTGTAAAAGTGCACATAATGGGACCAGAGCTGTAGCGCAGCAGTAGGGCACTTGCCTCGCACGTGGCTTACCCAGGACGGACCTCGGACCTCGGTTCGATTCCGGCGTCCCTTATGGTCCCTCAAGCCAGAAGCGATTTCTGAGAGCATAGCCAGGAGTAACCTCTGAGAGCGTCACCAGGTGTGACCCAAAACCAAAACAAAAATAAAACAAACAAAAAAATTGCACATAATGCTTTCATCTTTCATTCTCAGACATTCCCCTTCCAGAAGTGATTCTTTAATGGGCATTAGACTAAAATAGCTTGATAGTTTAAACTGAGAGTTGTTTCTTTTCAGATATCTTACTGCAGAGACAGTTTTTGAAGCCCTTCATTTATTTTAGTTTACAGATTAATATTAGCTAGGGCTGGAGAGATAGCACAGTGTAGGGTGTTTGCCTTGCATGCGGCCAATCTAGGATGGATGGTGGTTAGAAACCCCAAGGCATCCCATATGGTTCCCCAAGCCTGTCAGGAGCAATTTCTGAGCCTGGAGTAACTCCTGAATGCCTCTGGGTGTGACCCAAAACCAAAAAAATTAATATTAGCTAAATTCCTGATGAGAAAGAAAGAAAGGAAGGAAGGAAGGAAGGAAGGAAGGAAGGAAGGAAGGAAGGAAGGAAGGAAGGAAGGAAGGAAGGAAGGAAGGAAGGAAGGAAGGAAGGAAGGAAGGAAGGAAGGAAGGAAGGAAGGAAGGAGGGAGGGAGGGAGGGAAGGAAAAAATGAAGGAAGAAAAGAAGGTTTAGAAAAATGAGACCTGGGGCCGGGCGGTGGCGCTAAAGGTAAGGTGCCTGCGCTAACCTTGGACGGACCGCGGTTCGATCCCCCCGTGTCCCATATGGTCCCCCAAGCCAGGAGCAACTTCTGAGCACATAGCCAGGAGTAACCCCTGAGCGTTACTGGGTGTGGCCCAAAAACCAAAAAAAAAAAAAAAAAAAAAAAAAAGAAAAATGAGACCTAAACTGTCACCATGAAAGGCCAAACAAGAATTTATTTTAAGCAGACCTCCTGCAATTCAGTTTCTGTAGGATGATTTTTAATGGTGCCCTAACTAAAATGCATATATTAACAAGGCATATTTACAGTACATAATAAATGTTTAAATTAGATTAATTAGTATCTACAGTTGAGGCTTTCTTACTGTTTGGAATTATTTGTCTTGCTAAAGTAGTAAATCTAGATGAGTTGAGCACTCAAATGTTTCTAATAACAACACTTGGCATTTGTACAGTGCATTATATTTTCTAAGTACTTTATAATTACAGTATTAATTAGTTAAGTGACACCGTGATCTTGTGAAGAGGTCTACATAATTATCCTCCTTTACAAATTGAGAAATTTTAAATGTGAAGAACATAGTATTCGCATTGCAAGTAAATCAGATTAAGCTTAAAAAAAAAAACCTTTTGCATGACTTGTGCATGCCTGATGCTGCATTTTTCTAAAAAGAAAGTATTTTGTGGTCATTTTTTTGGCTCCACGGTAAGGGTTTCATCCTATATTTATATACATGTATATACACACATTTTCAGAAATGTGTGTATATACAGAGAGAGCTCATTAGTTTTATTGTAGCATGTTGGGGATTACTATATTTTGGTGGTTAGCTTGATGTGAAAACATACATTTAAAGAGATAAAAACATATACTGGGGGCCACGTGGTAATACATAGTATAGGGAATTTTGCTTGCATGGAGCTGACCCAGGTTCAATCTCCAGCACCCTGTATGTTTCCCTAGCCTTCCAGGAATAATTCCTGAGTGCAGAAACAGGAATAACCTTTAAACATCAAACACCAGGTTTGACCCCCAAACAAATAATCCCATCATAAAACATAAAATGTGATGTAAATCAATGTTGCTTCTACAATAATTGTTAACTAGAGGGGACAGGGACATAAGCACTTGCCAGGCATACTTGAATTTCTCTATTTGGGGGCTGGAAAAGAGCATAATGATAGGGCATGAAGCCGACCTGGAACAGACAGGAGTTTTATTCTGGCATTTCGTCCAGTTCCCCCGAGCCTGCCAAGAGTGATTTCTGAGAGCATAACCAGGAGTAACCCCTGAGTGCCACCGGATGTGCCCCCCAAAAAAGAAAGAAACCCTCAATTTGTTTTCTGGTATTAAATGATATAGGCATGATAACCCTCATATCAGCACGTTAAGGTCTGTACTACTAGGATAAAGTCCTAAATACTAGTGGGTAGCCCTATAAAACAATATGAGAAATGCTAGAAGTATATATTAAAAGAAGTAGATGCTAGTTAATTTTAAAAAAGGAAGAAAAAACATTTTTATTATATCATTTAGCCTGATTTTTTTAAGCATGACACCTTTATGCAACATTCTTTGACATTCAATTAGAAAGAAATATTTTCTATTTCTGGTTGTTTGGGAAAGAAAAACAGCTGATGGTGCTCAGTGCTTCCAACTGGCTCTGAGCTCAAGAATCACTCTTGGGGATAATTGAGAGACCATAGGTGCTGTAAGTGTAGTCAAACCTTGGTGAGTACCTGCAAAGCAAGAACCTTGCTAGGTGAGCAGTCTCTTTGGACTTCAATAAAGTGACATTTTAACTGAATCTTTTTTTTTTTTTTTTTTTTGTGGTTTTTGGGTCACACCCGGCAGTGCTCAGGGGTTACTCCTGGCTCCATGCTCAGAAATTGCTCCTGGCAGGCACGGGGGACCATATGGGACGCTGGGATTCGAACCGATGACCTCTTGCATGAAAGGCAAACGCCTTACCTCCATGCTATCTCTCCAGCCCCTTAACTGAATCTTTTAGGACTTTAAATCAGGATAATATAAAAGAATAACTTTGAAAGTTGATTAGTCTGGAAAATTTATCAAATGCTTGAAGTATATGGATTGATAATTCAGTAAACTAAGCATATTCTTTAATATGGGAGGTTTAGGTTTGATATATGATGAACCCCAAACAAAGAGTTGGGAGTAACTTCCAAACACTATTGATGTGACCCTAAAACATAAAGAAACAAACAAAATGATAAAATCTCACTAATTTAGAAGTTACCTGAAAAAAATCAATAGAATTTCCAAAAAGTTTACATAATCCATTTATATTATTTTCAGTAAACAGCTTCAAATTCATAAATCATTTATTTCTGACTTCTGAGGGAAGATTCTAAAATTTAGATATTTGTTTTAAATTACATTTTGAAAGTTTAAGAACTAAGGTAAGGCAATGAGAAATATAAAAATTCAGAAATGTAGGGCCAGAGCTATAGCATAGCCATAGGGTGTTTGCCTTGCACACAGCTGACAGGGACCAGACCCGAGTTTGATACCCAGCATCCCATATGGTCCACCAATCCTACCTGGAGTGATTTCTGAGCACAGAACCAGAAGTAACCCCTGTCTGCCAATGGGTGTGGCCCCAAAACAAAACAAAACAAAAAATTCAGAAAAGCAAAAATGATTTTACCAATGTACACATTTACTATGATTAAATGAATTCACAAAAAAAGGTCACTAATAGAATTAGCTCACCTATGAGAAGGATCATTAGTGCTCTCCTATGTCTTCTCCACCCTTTCCCTATGAGATGATAATCATGAAGAGACTCTAACCAAATCATGAACTATCAAACTCCTAAAACCAATCCTGCCAATCATGATATTAGTTTTAATATTTTAAATAAAAATTAAAATAATATAAGTTGAGAAGAGCATTGAGAAAAATGTGGCCAAGGTGTATTTTAAAAACAACAATAAATAGAAGATTTTAATCTTAGATAAAATCTTAAAGTTAAACACATAATAAGGATATCTTTCAAATTTCTTAAAGCATTTTTTAAAAATTAACCTGCTTTGAGATAGCTATTTTGTCAAGTAAATATAATATAAATATAATATAAATGCTTAAATATTTTAAATTTTTAAAGGAAGAAGCATACTTCTGTGTGAAATAATGGATAACTTATTACTTATTTTGTTGTTGATTTTATTCCCAGTTTAGTGTGAGGGGGTTCCTCCCATTTGTGTTCAGGGGGATTATACAATGTTGGGTGTCCTACATGCAAAACAGGTTCTCCATTCTAATGAGGTATCTCCTCAGGTCAATGGGTATATTTTCATATAACCTTGAAAATAATAGTCTATCTAAACTGGTAATAGCAACTCCAGTTGCAATGTACTTAATTGATTTGTATGACTAATAGATAAAGTAAAATAAAAAGAAAATGAATAATCAAATTTGTAATTATTTATAATTTAAAAATATCAATTATAAGAAAAATATATAGAAATGAAAGATATATTAATAGGTAGTTTGTAGCATGGAGTATTATAAGTTAAACATGGTCATAAGACATCAGAGAAGTTAGTTAACAATGATGGTTACATTAAGTGAATAAAAACATGTATTTCTCCATAAAATTACCAAGTCTATCCATTTAAATATTTACTAGAAGTAAAGGTAAAAATATAGGCATTGAAGGTCATTGCTAGTGCTACAAAATAATGAATTATAGATCATAATTTGACAAAGAATAATAAAGTTAAAATTCTAATTATTATGATTCAAAGCATTAATAAAGAGGGTATGGCAGATCCCTTTTATGCAAACAACCCAATTCAAACAACTGAATCAACATATGGTTCCCAGAGTACCACCAGGTTGTATGCTGAGCATAGTCAGGAGTTGACTAAGCAGTCAATTATATCCCCCCAAAACAAAAATAAAATCAGTTATGTAACCCAGTGCTTCTATTGTTAGGAAAATATATATTGCAAAACCACTTTGATACATTTACAGAGATACACATTTGAGAATTGATTGTCATGTAAAATTTGGAGATTATTTTAGCTATTTAGATTTTTCTTTGGTTTCAAAATAATTTTAAGATTGCTTTTCAATTTTTTGTTGTTGTTGTTGGTTTTTGGGTCACACCTGGCAGCGTTCACGGGTTACTCCTGGCTCTAAGCTCAGAAATCGCCCCTGGCAGGCACATATGGGATGCTGGGATTCAAACCACCATCGTTATGCATGAAAGACAAACACCTTACCTCTATGCTATCTCGCCAGCCCCGCCTTTCTATTTCTAGCAAAAGGGGTTTTAGAATTTTTTAGGAATTAATGTATTTTAAGAGTTTATCCATAATTGCAGTATGCATAAACTAATATTAATTTTTAAATATTTTAATAATATCTGTATTTAAACACTATGATTACAAACATGATTGTAGTTGGGTTTCAGTCATAAAAAAGAACACTACCATTCATCGGTGCAACATTCCCAATTTTTAGATCTTTAACACAGATATCTTCCATTTATTTGTCTTCAATTTATCAACATTTTATAATTTTGTTGTGTACATTCTTCCAAGTAACTTTTTCTTTTTTGTGCTATTGCAAGTGATAATTTGTTGAATCGAATACACTGTACAGAAATGCAACTGATCATTGTACTACATTTTTTATCTTGCAACTTTTCTAAATAATTAGTTTATTGTTTCTGACAGATGCGACTGTATGTGTTTAATTTTAGTTGCTGTTGTTTTTAATGTGAAAAATCATGTTATCTGCAAAGACAATTCATCCTTTCTTTTATTTTTGATTCTTGCCTAATTGCTATAGCTAGCACTGTCAGCATTATGCTAAATTGAATTTGCAAGAGCAGGCCTCATTGTCTTATTCTTGATCTTAGAGGAAAACCTTTTAGTATTCTATCATTATAATTGTAGATTTTTGTGTAAATTTCATTATGTTGAGACACACTCCACCTATAATGTGGTGATGTTTTTATAGTAAAAGACTTGTTTATCAAGTATTTTCCTGTATCAATTAGCATGAAGATATATAAATTTTATTCTTCTTTCTTATAACATATTAACACATGCTATATTAAATAATATAGTGTTAGTGTAAAAGAATCTTACAGATAATATGCTAAAGGAAATCAGGTAGCAGAAAAAGATAAACAATTATTGATTCCATTTAAAAATTAACCTGGAGTACTTGAATTCATATAATCAGAATAGTTGTTGTCAGAGTCGGAGGTAAAAGGTAACTAGGCATTATTTAGTGAACAGAGTTTGAATATTGTAAAATGAGAGATCTTTTTTTGAAGATTAAATGCATAACAATAGGAATATACTTAATATTACCAGCCAGTTTACTTAAAAAAGATTAATATAGTAAATTTTGTTTTATGGGATTTGCTACCATTTCAGTGTGTTTAAAGGTTAAAGAAAAAAAATCAAGGTACACAATAACAGCCATTAATGCCAAGAAGTCAGTGAAAGGGGTAAGAGCTAGCAGAGTGGTAGGAAGTTTGCCTTGCAAGCAGCAAATCCAGAATGGATGGTGGCTCCTGGCGTCCCATATGGTCCCCTGTGCCTGCCAGGAGGGATTTCTTTTTTCTTTTTCTTTTTTCTTTCTTTCTTTCTTTCTTTCTTTCTTTCTTTCTTTCTTTCTTTCTTTCTTTCTTTCTTTCTTTCTTTCTTTCTTTCTTTCTTTCTTTCTTTCTTTCTTTCTTTCTTTCTTTCTTTCTTTCTTTCTTTCTTTCTTTCTTTCTTTCTTTCTTTCTTTCTTTCTTTCTTTCTTTCTTTCTTTCTTTCTTTCTTTCTTTCTTTCTTTCTTTCTTTCTTTCTTTCTTTCTTTTCTTCTTTCTTTCTTTCTTTCTTTCTTTCTTTTCTTTCTTTCTCTTTCTTTCTTTCTTTCTTTCTTTCTTTCTTTCTTTCTTTCTTTCTTTCTTTCTTTCTTTCTTTCTTTCTTTCTTTCTTTCTTTCTTTCTTTCTTTCTTTCTTTCTTTCTTTCTTTCTTTCTTTCTTTCTTTCTTTCTTTCTTTCTTTCTTTCGTTCTTTCTTTCTTCCTTCCTTCCTTCCTTCCTTCCTCTTTCTTTCTCTTTCTTTCCTTCCTTCCTTCCTTCCTTCCTTCCTTCCTTCCTTCCTTCCTTCCTTCCTTCCTTCCTCTTTCTTTCTCTTTCCTTCCTTCCTTCCTTCCTTCCTTCCTTCCTTCCTTCCTTCCTTCCTTCCTTCCTTCCTTCCTTCCTTCCTTCCTTCCTTCCTTCCTTCCTTCCTTCCTTCCTTCCTTCCTTCCTTCCTTCCTTCCTTCCTTCCTTCCTTCCTTCCTTCCTTCCTTTCTTTCTTTCTTTCTTTTTTTTTTCTGGTTTTTGGTTTTGGGTCACACCCTGCGGCGCTCAGAGGTTCCTCCTGGATCTAAGCTCAGAAATCGCTCCTGGCAGGCTCAGGGGACCATTTGGGATACTGGAATTCGAACCACCATCCTTCTGCATGCAAGGCAAACACCCTACTTTTCTGAGCGCAGAGCCAGGCCATGAGTAAGCCCTGAACATCGCCTGGTGTTACCCAAAAACCAAAAAAAAAAAAAGTAGTGCAAAATTAAAACATATGAGGTTGGGATATTTATTGAGTTAGTATTTATGATTTAGTATTTTTGAGTATATTAATTACATTACTTTGAAAAATATATTGTAAATTGATATAAATAGGAAAATAGAAAAACAGGTAGATAGAGTAACAAATACAATTGGGATGATTTGTATAAAATTGCTGACTCCCTTACAATAAATATTTATTGATTTACCATTAACTTGTGATATTCTATGAGCCTGGGGACCATAGCTGTTGTTGCTAATTTTTGATAAATTTTGGTTCAGAAATGACATATTTTAAATAAATTTCATGAATTAACAAAAATACAAATAAGTTAATTAATTAAAAGGTAAGTTCTTTGCAGTTTGGATTTTATTAAGAAAAATAATAGCTATACATTTGTTTCAAGGTTTTGTATTAAGAAGCTCAAAATATATGAGTCTTTTGTATCAGAGGCCCAATTAATTCATTGAAATTCTCTAAATACTAATTTTTGTAACAAATTTTAGTTCTTTGAATTCTAAAATTAAAGTTTACCAAAGTGAATGGTAAACAGTATATTTACTGAGATAAATAATGTAGGCATATGTAACAACTTAAGGATTAATTTTTTTTTTTTTTTTTTTTTTAGTTTTTGGGTTTACTCCTGGCTCTACACTCAGAAAGTGCTCCTGACAGGCTCTGGGGACTATATGGGATGCCGGGATTTGAACCATCGTCCTTCTGCAGGCAAGGCAAACGCCTTACCTCCATGCTATCATCTGGCCCCAACTTAAGGAATAAATCTAAGAATGCTAATTTTGATACTATCATATAAAATTTTCTTATATTAACTATATCAAGAGTATATTTTATTTTCATAGAAGTAGTACTACCTTTTTAAAAATCCTTCATTAATATAAAGACATTAGCAGAGAAATCATGATTTTGAATAGGAATAATCATATAGTGTTAGGCTCAAAAAGTATTAGATTCTTTACCCATAGTGGATGTTATATCCTTAGGCAGATAATGTATGGTAATATTTGAGGCATAGAAAAAATATCCTTTTTTAGTAATGTATTCTATTTTATTAGCTAGATCAATAATGTTGTAATTTCAACCCATTAGTATCTCATTCCTGTAAAGTACATTAAAATATTTACATTAACTGATCAAAATTGCAACAGCGTATATTAAAATATGAATGACATATAATCAGAATTTTCTGTTTCTACTGCCTCCAGTTATTTGTGACCCTAGAAATAAGGTTCAAGTTTATACTTAATAGCACAATTATGTAAATATGTAATTTTAACACTGAATTACAGCTGGTAATGATCAATAATTATATTTATGTATGATGTGAAGTTAATACTGCCATCATAGATTAATGTAAATAACAAAATTATTTCTACAGTCAAGAGCTAACAAATCATCATAAACAAAGAAAACTAAAACAATTTCTTCAGAGCCTAATTTTTTCAGCAGTGTAAACATATTTTTCAGTCCCCGTGGATATAAAGTTCCATGTAAAGAGCAATACTCTTCCAAAAACATTTTGATAACTAGTGTTTTATTACATTTAAAATTTTCATTTCATCTTTCAAAGATGAAAATATTGCAGTGTCTGGTAAAGTTTTTTCCAGAAGAACATGGAAAGTAGTGAAAACTGGAAAAATGGAAGAATTCTAGAAAAACGTAGTTATCCATTTTTTAGAAATTTGAAATGTATCCATATTTGCATACACGATAGTTAAAAAGTCTTCACACTAAAACTTTTTGAAAGTAAATCAGAAATTTTATGCAGCACATCCTCATCTATTCTTGAATTTGAGCTGAAATTGAAACAAAAGTTTGAAATATTTCTAATGTCTTTAATTTTAAATAATTAACAAATTCTGAATGATGAATAAGACACCAGAATTATACACATTTTATTAATGTTGCATAAATGTATTATATTTGATAAAATGTGGGAATTAATTGAGTCAGTTCATAATGCACTGAAAAGAACTAAAAGAACAGATACATGGAGAAATATTATTATGTTGCTTGCTAAAATCTAAAACAATATTCTATGTTCTAATACTCTTAAAATGTAAGTTTTGACTTCTTAGCATAAGCCATGCTATATTATTTAATTTTTTTGTTTTTGGGGGGCCACATCCATTTAATGCTCAGCGGTTACTCCTGGCTAAGTGCTCAGAAATTTCCCCTGGCTTGGAGGGACCATATGGAACTCTGGGGAATCGAACCCTGGTCCTTCCTTGGCTAGCGTTTCAAGGCAGACACCTTATCTCTAGCGCCACCTCGCCAGCCCCAAGCCATGTTATATTATTAATTATAACTATATCACTTCATGTTGTCATCTCTTTAACAATAATAAGAACTGGAGTTCAAACAGTTTTGATAAAACAAACAGTATTGATAACTGTTCTTTGCATCCTGGTATCAAAATAACTGTAACTGTCCTTTGGATCCTGGTATCATTCCTATCTTCTTCCCACTAGATGTCAGTAGTACCTCCCCACCCAATAATAAAATATTTCTTGGGGAGCAAAATAACTCCTAGTGAAGAACACTAAATCATAGGTAGAGATGAAAACTTAATATATTACATTAATTCTGATCAATATTTTTGAGTAACAAAACATTTATTCAAGAAAATCCAAATATTATCTTTTTCCAAACGACTAAGCAAATTTAAACAACTTGATTGAAAACTGAAATAAGAATTAGTAGTTTGAAGGTCAGAGCAATAGTACAGTGGGTAGGACTCTAGCCTTGCGCAAAGTAAATGTGATTCCCTCATTCTTACAAAAAATAATCAGTGAGCACAGAGCCAAGAGTATATATGTGTGTGTGTGATGTGCATGTGTGTATATGTATATACATACGAAATATATGTGTATATATGTATATGTATACATATTCTTGTAAGTAAGCACTGCTATGCTCAGGGCTTACTCCTGGCTGCACGCAGAGCCCTTCTGGAAGTCTCAGAGAATCATATAGGATTCCAGAAATTATGCTCAGATTATCCATTTCAAGGCAAGAACTCTCCCTACTGTACTATTATTCTGGCTTTCAAATCTAAAATGTTATCAATGAATGTTTTTATTACCTTAATTTAATGAATCTCTATGTCCTTTTTAAGACACCTTGACTAAGTTAACATTTATATACACAATGAAAAATTATGCAGCCATCAGGAGAGATGAAGTCATGAAATTTTCCTATACATGGATGTACATGGAATCTATCATGCTGATTGACATAAGTCAGAGGGAGAGAGAGAGAGACGCAGAATAGTCTCACTCATCTATGGGTTTTAAGAAAAATAAAAGTCATTTTTGCAACAATCCTCAGAGACAATGAGAGGAGGGCTGGAACTTCCAGCTCACTTCATGAAGCTCACCACAAAGAGTGGTGAGTACAGTTATAGAAATAACTACATAGAGAACTACCATAATCATGTGAATGAATGAGGGAACTGGAAAGCCTGTCTGGAGTACAGGTGGGGGTGGAGTGGGATGGAGGGAGATTTGGGACATTGGTGCTGGGAAGGTTGCACTGGTGAAGGCGTTGTTCTTTACATGACTGAAACCTAATCACAATCATATTTGTAATCAAGATGTTTAAATAAAGAAAAAAATATTTTAGCATGAATTTTAGTAACAAGAAATTAGTAGTGTTTTTGTTTGATTGATTTTAGGCCATCCTCGAAGGTACTAAAGGCTTCCTCCTACTTCTATGCTCGGGATCACTTGTGGCAGGGTTTGAAAGATCATATGGGGATTTATTAGTCAATTTGGATCAGCCAGAGCAAGTCCTGTGCCCTGCCTGTTGTACTCCAGCCCTGAAAATAGTAATTTACACATAATATCTGAACAATTATAAATACCAAGTTACCAAGGAATAGAAAGAGAATAACAAAGATTTTTTTACACAACTTTTCAGGGAATGTTATAAGACATGTTATGAGGAATGTTATAGTATGAGGAAAACATAAATTTTAACACAGAGAAAAAGGGATAATATACCTATATTTTACCCTTATATCTGTGATATTTTCCAGTTAGCTCAATTAAGAATAAATTTTTAAATTTTACCTTTCCATTTCAAAAACATTTTAAAATCAGATCACTTATGTGAAACTCCTTTACATACATATACTTCTTATTAAATTTTTAATCAAAAAGATTTACGAGTTTTTTATAGTTGAACTCTCACAATACTATAAAGAGTTAGCACTGCTGTTTTTAGAATCAGCCTGACTTAAAAAGCTAAGAAACTGAAATATAAAAGACTTGAATAACTTGCCCTAGATCAAATAAAAGGTAACTAGCAGGACCAAAGTTAGCAGTGTGATTCCAAGTAGATATTCTCAGATCTAACATTACTCTGTTGCTTTTTGGGTCAGACTGGGTTGTGCTCAAGAACTATTCCTGGCTCTGTACTTAGTAGTTGACTCTAGCAGGGTCAGGGATCTATATGTGATAGCAGAGATTGGAACCAGGTTTAGTGGCATTACAAACAAGTACTACCTAACTTGTGTACTATTTCTTAGTCCATGTTCTGGATACTTTTTAAGTAATTTTCTTCCTGGAAATGTAGATTGTTCTACATTCACTAAATTGGTTTGTGATTATTATTGATTTATATAAAGGTTTTCAGTATCAAATAACTAAACCTTTTAAGACAAAATTCTAATTCTAAAAAAAAAATTTGGGGGGGGCATATTCATTGGAGCTCAGAGGTTACTCCTGGTTCTGTGCTCAGATTCAATCCTGGCAGTCTTTGAGACTATATGGGATACCAGGAATTGACCCCCGTTTGGCCGTGTGCAAGGCAAATACTCTGCCTGCTGTGCTAAGGCTCTGGCCCAAATCCAAAATTTTGTAATTGCCCCATATCCAGCTTTTTCCCAGAGGGATATGTGGTGTGTGTGTGTGTGTGTGTGTGTGTGTGTGTGTGTGTGAATGCGTATGCATGCATGTGTGTTTGTGTTGAACAAAATATGATTACATTATTTTCCAAAAAGTATTTATTTACTTTCCGAAGTATTTTAAATAAATTCTTTATTGAGCCCTGGCAATTATAAGAATTTACTCTGACTCTGCACTCAGGGATAATTCTTGGCAGGACTTGAAAGTCTCTAAGTGGTATCCAATTTTTTTAAAATTTTTTTTTGAAAACAATAATTTTTATTTTGACAAACGTAGATTACAAATCTTTCACAGTAGTATTTTAGGTGCATATTGACATTGAATCAGGGGAATTACCACCAACAAAGTTGTCCTCCATTTACTCCCGTTCCCAGCTTGCATCCCATATCCCCCTCCCTTACCCCTTGGGCTGCTAGTATAAGTCGTTCCCTCTGTGTCTAGCTTGTAGACTTCTAAGATTATAATGCACATTCTAATTAAGAGTTTGGAGAGTTTTGTGGGGTCATTATGATATATTATTTATATAAAAATATATAAATTTGTCATGAACTAAACTTCATGACATATGTCTTTTTTTAAATAATATTTTTTTATTTAAATACATTGGTTACAAACATGATTGTGGTTGGGGTTCAGTCATTAAGAGGACACCCCCCATCACCAGTGCAACATTCCCACCACCAATGTCCCAAATATCCTTCCTCCCCACCCCATCCCCACCTGTACTCTAGATAGGCTTTCTATTTCCCTCATACATCCTCATTGTTAGGATCGTTCACAATGTAATTATTTCTCTAACTAAACTCATCACTCTTTGTGGTGAGGTTCATGAAGTGGGCTGTAACTTCCAGCCCTCCTCTCTTTTGTCTCAGGTGAGTACTAGGAAAGGTTTTTTTTTTTTTTTACCTGCAGTATTTTGGGTCCCAATCTATTTTCTAAAAGTTAAAGCACATAAAATTTTATTAAAAATATGAATGTCATGTTTTTCTGAAAATAAATGTTCATAACTTTGTGCTGTGTTTCTTTCCATAAAAGTATGGGCTAAATTTCTGGGATTAATACAGCAGCATCAGGCATTTGGGCTTTTGTTTTATGTTGTTTACTTTTGCTTGTAAGTAATTGGGGCATCTATAGTTACTCCAGATTATGATTACTGGGGGTGACAAATTAGTGGTAGTAATCTGGAGCCAGTGAAAATGGCATCAAATAATGCTGGAAAAGCCAGCATTTTGTTCTGGACAACAAAATTAGGATATGACACATATTAAGTATGTGCTATGTCACTTGATATAGCTTCTCAGTCTCTATAAATTATGTGATTTCTCAAAAAGTTAAAAATAGAAATACCATCCAACCCAATAATTCTACTCCTAGTTACCTATCCCCAAACCACAAAAATTTGGTATATATAAATATACACATCCTTAACATAGCCAAAATCTGGAACTAACCTAAGTATTTGATGATTGATGAATAGATAAATAATGATATGATATACACATAATATTGACTACTCCTCAGCTATAGAAAACATAAAACATTGAATTTTGGGATATAACATAAATGAAACTGGAGTGAACTATGCTAAGCAAATAATTCAGGAGAATGAAAAACTCCAGAGGATTGCTCAGGTGGTATATAAATAAACAAAGCTAGAGAGGTCCTCAAAATACAGCCCATGGGCCACAGATTGTATTTGTTCCCGTTTTGTTTCTTCACTTCAAAATAAGATATATGCATTGTGCATAGGAATTTGTTCATAATTTTTGTTTTTACCATAGTCTGGCCCTCCAGCGGTCTGAGGGACAGTGAACTGGCCCTCTGTTTAAAAAATTTGAGGACCACTTAAAGGATAGAAAATAACGTGGTGGATAGGGAAGTAGAAGGAAACTGGCCAGAAATTATTGGACAGTGGTGGAAGAATATTGGCACATCAGGGATGGGCATAGTGTGACAACATCTTATAAATGTTTATCTGTGAACAAACACTTACATGTTTTGTAAATAAATACTAAATATTTTTTAAATATAAAAAGCAAAACCAACTGGCCTGAAACTTGTTTGGGAGATATGACAACATCAAGATAACTGCCATGCTGTTAGATTCATTTTGCTTTGATTAGACTAAGATAGATTTATGAATGCCTTTGTACTGCTAGAAATTCCTTATCTCTAATGGGAGAAAACAGGTCAGTGTAGGCTGGACTTATAATTACCTTTCTCCTCATTATCTTACACAAATCATACTCTGAATGATATTTCTTACCATTTTCTATACATGTAATTCATGATTATAATTTTATACTTAAGTTCATTACATTCACCAATGCTCTTCATAAAAAAACAGTCCTCGTCATAAATAAACAAGAAAATTCACACATATGTATAGATTTAAGTTGCACTAATTATTTTTGACTTTAAACTAGACCCAGTTTTATCTTTTCATTATTGTGGTTGTGATGCAAGGAATTACAACCAGTGATAATTACAGCTTTTTGTGCAAGGGATCACATTCTAACCTCACACATAAAATGAGTGTGCTCTACCTCTGAAGAACATTTCTATGCCTTGCCCTTCCTTTTCTAATGTTTGAAGCTTTTTCTACAGTCTGTACTAGTTAGTGACTTCCCAACTTAGAAGATTTATACTTTCTGTTTTTTAAAAAAGTTAGTTGTTATGATTTTTTGGAGTACAATGACAACAATCTGTCACAGCTAAGCATTTTATCCTTTTTTTAATATGGCACATACAAACTCCTGCAATTTGTATTTTTTACTCTTGCCAATCTTACTCATTATGCTTCTTGATATTTTGGGGGAGGGATTTGAATTTGAGACTTCTTTTGACTTAGTCCTTGGAAAGACTGGAAAAGAGCAAGACAAAAAATAAATAAAAGAGAACTCTGAAAAGTAATTTCTAAAACTAAAAATAAGGTGAGATCTTGTACTCAAGTAAATGGCAAGACCAATGACTTAACCAGGGTTAAAGATAAAAATATTGTGATATTTAGATTTGTAAACTAATTTTTAAATACCAAATACTTCTCATATATATTCAATGTTTGTCCACAGCTCCTGTTCAACAACTTTCAAAATCTTGGTATTTTCTAAAGAAATAGAGAAACGAGGTCATCCTTTGTTGTAAAGCTTGGACTTCTGTTCTTAGTTCAGAAAATTCTACAGAGAAATCAATTGGGTGATTTGTTATTCATAACAAGGCCTTTTTTACACAGAGTTTATACTAATGAGGATAATCTTGGGGAAATTAATAAGAATGGGGGACT